>NW_025355568.1:0-1786 GCF_016433145.1 Gracilinanus agilis | reverse complement strand
CTCTCTCTCTCTCTCTCTCTCTCTCTCTCTGTCTCTAGCTCTAGCTCTCTCTCTCTGTCTCTCTCTCTGTCTCTCTGTCTCTCTCTCTTTCTCTCTCACATACACACCCCCATTTGATTGTCAAAATTGTCAAAGGGTGAATGGAAAGCTAAAATGAACTCCTTAAATGAATAGTCTAATGTCAGTTGTCTCTGTAGATCAGAAAGGAATTTATATTATAAATATCTTATTTTTTTCTAGTAATACACTGTCTGTATTTTCAACTTGCTAATAAAATGGAAGTTGTTATAACAGAAAAAGAGGGAAAATCCCCTCTCTCTGTAGCCAATCAGGTGATTTAGATGTGGTTTCTGCCCTTCCCCTTAAAAAAAGCAAACAACTTTCAGAAATTACTTTGGAGTTGTATAACATTTTAAATCTGGAAAAGATCTCAGAGATAATCCTGTTCAATCCCATTACTTAATAGCTAGGACCTTAAGACCTTTGAGCTCTATTTCATTTAAACTTTTTTTGGAACCTGGTACATAATCAGTCAACAACTTGGCAATATGAACAGTTAGTGAATATGAAAAGCTAAGTGAACTTCATGCTTAAAATTAGTCAACACAATAAGCATGACATTGCATCCAAAAAAAGCTAAAAAGGTTTAAGCTGTATTAGTAAAAACTCAATGTCCGAAACAAGGAATGAGATAGTCTTTAATGTTCTTGTTAAATGATATTTGTACTATTTTGTTCAGTTTGGGATATCGCATTTTGGGAAGGAAACAGAGCACGTCCAGCAACCAAAATTAATTAAGCACCTACTGTCTATACAACATTAGGTTGTGTTTTGGGTTGCGGGGGTGGGGGGGAGGAATATGAAATTTATATAAGACAATATCCTTCCTTGACTTACAGTTTAGTGGAAGGGAGAGAAACAAACATTGATAGCTATAAGAAATAACATTACATGAGAAATGCATTACAAGGTAATGAAACAAAATGATATATGAGGAAAAAAGGAAGAAAGTGTGATTGGACTGGCAAAAGGACTGGAACATACGTCATGCAGGGGAACTGGGGATGGATAGATTTCAGAGGAAAAATGAGAATTATTTTGCTTGGCCACTAAGGGCAGAACTGAGGGACTAGAAATGGAAATTGGGAAGAAGCAGATTCTTAATAGATATGAGGAAAAGCTTCCTAACAGTGTTTTTTAAAACTGGAATGAGCTGTCTCAGGAATTACTGAATTCCCCATCATTGGAGGTCTTAAAAGTAGGGGCTGGATATCCACTTGTTAAAGACATCAAAGTGGGGATTTTTGCTTAGACTGGATGTCAACTAAGTAACCTCTGAAGGACTTTCCGTCTTTGATATTCTATATGACTTCTTTAATGCATTTACTGACGGAGCGGTGTACTAGGCTCTATGAAGAGTTTGGTAACCAAAGAAATAGAAGATAGGGTTCCCTATTCTACAGAAACTGGCAATCTAGGTGAAGTTTGCACAGAATACACACACTCCTTAGAAGACTTAAGACCTCTCTGCCTCCTAAATGAGTTCAAGATAAGACAGAATTAAATCATCATTTAATTGTGAAATTGCAGTGAAAGAGTGATCAGTGTGTTAAGATTAATCAGGGTTAGCTTCCTGGAAGAAGAATCTAGTTTTGAATTGGTGTTTGGAGATGGTAGGGACAAAAATTGTTGGAGAGGATAGGAAGGGCAAGTTAAGTGGAGGAAATGGTCTGCACAAAGACACAAAGGTGGGAGATACACTTTACTGCATACATCAGTATTAGGA
>NW_025355567.1:0-1400 GCF_016433145.1 Gracilinanus agilis | reverse complement strand
AGAGAGAGAGAGAGAGAGAGAGAGAGAGAGAGAGAGAGAGAGAGACTGACTATTTCTAGTTAAAGGTTGTAGTGGAGTACATAAACAAAGGGAATTGATTTTTTAGCATCTCCCTAGGGCTAATTAGCCTGCAAATGCTCCCCATTGTTGGAGAAGGTGGGGGAGTAGGAAGGCTCTAAACTGTTAAATTAGACAGATGCCCTAAGAAGCAGACTGAAGACAGTGTTGTGACAGAAGATGTCAGAAAGCAAAAATTGGTCTAGTGATGCCAGGAAACAGAGCAAACCAAGGAAGCCACAACTAGTGTCTTATGTTTCAATAAATGAAAAACAGTGTGAAGGTACCTTTCACATCTGGTCGATATTGTAATCCATCATCCTTCTTTCCCAACAAACTAGTGTCATCTGTGTCTGTAAGATAAAATAATTTTTGAAAATTAATGTTTTTAAGATTTTTCAAATCATTTTTTTTCAAATCAACATTTGAGGAAAGACAAAATGAAAGCTTTTGCTTTGATGGCCAATTCCCAATTATTTTCAGGTTTCTTGTCTTTTTCTCATTTCCTACCTCCTTCCTTACTCCTCCCCCCATTGCCATTTTCTATTTCTTTGCCCACTTAAACTAATGGAATTTTACCCAGTAGCTCAGTGCATTTTAAATATATGTTTAATTTAAGTTAATTTTGACTGAGCCAAAGCCTAAACATCACTGAATCAAAGGATTTTAACAATGGAAACAAACCCGGAAGCCAACTTAAACCTATACATGAATTGTGACAATAACAATAATATTAGTAATAATTACAAAGTAGGAGTAGTCAGTAGGTCAGCAAGCATTTATTGAGCACAGTGATAAGCTCTTGGGATACAAAGAAAGACCAAAAAAAAATTTGCCTTCAAGGAGTGTAGATTCTTATCAGGGAGACAACATATAATTAACTAGGTATATATAAGAAATATCAGAGTAAGGTGGTATGAAAGGGGAAGATGTTAGCAGTTGGTGGAACCAAGAAAGGTCACCTGTAGAAGGTGGCCCTTGAGGTGAGCCTTGAAAGAAGGCAAGGAAACAAAGAGGTAAGAGAGCAGAGCATTCATTCCATACATGGAAGACAGCCAGTGCAAAGGCATGGAGATGGAATGTCATATACAAAAAACTGCAAAGAAAAGGGAGCTAGGTGGTTCAGTGGATGGAGCATCAGACCTGGAAATGGGAAGTCATAGGTTCAAACCTGGTATCAGACACTGCCCACTTCGGTGATCTCAGGAAAGTCACTTAACTCCTATTGCCTATTCCTAACTGCGCTTCTGCCTTGAAACTGATTCTTTGTATGGATTCTAAGACAGAAGGCTAGAGGAAAAGAAGGAAAGGAAGGAAGGAAGGAAGGAAGGAAGGAAGGAAGG
>NW_025355566.1:0-1591 GCF_016433145.1 Gracilinanus agilis | reverse complement strand
TCTCTCTCTCTCTCTCTCTCTCTCTCTCTCTCTCTCTCTCTCTCATCCCAAATGCCTGACTGAAGCAGGCACCAAAGCCTTTACCCTTAACCTTCCTGCCAGTGCTCCCTTCTTCTTTCCCTTCTGAGGGCTATTGACCTACAATCTCATATTATGTGGGAAAGAACCCAGGATACCTGCTCCATTCCAACCCTTGGGTCCATTCCTTTCTGGATAGACATGGCAGCTCACATTGCTTGGATGAGCAGGAGTCACCAACTGCTATCCTTCTAGCAAAATGAAAAACAACATAGTTTTAACATTTGCCATGCTGCTAAGGCTCCTTCCTCTAGGAATTACTCTCTGACCTGCCAATGAACACCATGAATGTTTGAGCTTTGCCATTGGCCTTGTAGCTGCACCTGTAAGACTCTTAGGCCTTTCTATAAGTCTTGAAGCTGAGCTTTCTATATGTGTATTATCTCCCTCAATAGAATGTGAGCTTGTTAAGAGGAAAGACCTCATTGCTTTTCTATTTTTATCTCCAATATTTAGCACAGTGCTTGACACATCCTTTTCTTTATTCTCCATCATCTTCCTGCCAGCTACCTTTTTACTCATACCATGCCTTTGAGGATTTAACCTCAAGAACTCCTGAGCCCTCCAATTCTCAAGTCCTGATTAGATAGTTTCTTATATATGACCCATTATAATGACCTAGTTGCTCATTCCATGTTTTAGTTTTTTATTCTGCCATCTTCTAATTAGTCTTCTTTCTATCACATATTTATTCTTGGTTCTCCCCCACCATCCTGCTTTCTGCTTCTTAAATAAAAATTAAATCAACATTTCCTTTACTATTGAAAAGGTTCTATAAATATATATTTCCTTTAGCTCCATTAGTTTGCAAAACAAAATAGGTCTCCTAGGCCACCACTCCCCTTTAAGCCATGTCTCCCTCTATTAAAATGTTTGCTTATTGAGGTTGAGAAAATTTATGCTTTTGTTTTATTTCTGGCACTTAGCATAATTCAAGGAATATAGTAAGTCCTCAATAAATATTCTTTTATTCATTCATCTTCTATATCTTTTATGCACCGACTTCTCTGTTGACTCTAAATATTGCTGTTTCCATCCTTAAAGACAATAAAAAAAACCTTTCAGTGACCATTCCCTCAAAGTATCCTATTTTTTTTCTCCACTTCAGTATCCTAGAAAGTCACCTTTATTTAAAGCTCCATTTCATCTAACTCACTTTTCAGCCCTTTTCAATATGATTCACTGATGTTACCACTTAACTGAAAGTGTTCTGTCCAAGGTAATCAAGGATTTCTTAACTGCTAGATCTAATGGCCAGCATTAATTCCACTTGACTTTTTAACCAAAGTAGAAGCTGCAGTGGATATCTATGCCTGAATGTTCTTTTCCACTGGTTTCAATGGAACTTCTCTTTGGCTTCTTATTTCATTTTACAAATCTTTGATGATGTTTTCCCACCTACTAAGTGGAGAATTACTTCAAGTTTCTATATTAACTCTTCTTGTTCTTGTTGTTGTTGTTGTTGTTGTTCTTCTTCTTCTTGTTCTTGTTGTTGTTCTTGTTGTTCTTGTTG
>NW_025355565.1:0-4012 GCF_016433145.1 Gracilinanus agilis | reverse complement strand
GGTCTGGTAGTTCTCCAGCATCACCTCCCGGTACAGCTCCTTCTGGGGAGGCCGCAGGCAGCGCCACTCCTCGGGGGAGAAGTCCACGGCCACGTCCTGGAATGTCAGGGAGCCCTGAAAGACCAAAGGCACTCGGCCCTCAGGGCAGGGTGGGAGGAGGGTGTCAGAGCTTCCAAGTGTAGTGCTCTGTGAGCCCCTGCTTTATACACAACAGCACTCAGTGGGCCCCTGCTGTATACACCAGGGGCTGCACTCTGTGAGCCCCTGCTGTATACAGGGCTGCACTCAGAAAGCTCTTGCTGTATACACGGAGGCACTCAGTGAGCTCCTGCTGTATACACAACAGCACTCAGTGGGCTCCTGCTGTATACACGGGCTATCCTGGCTCCTGAGTCACACAGCGAGAGGGCAGGACGTGGCCCACACACGCCCATTGCACGCTCTGGCTCACTCAGCTCCTCTCTCTCGGGTGAAGCAGGAGCCACCACAGCTCTGTAGCAAAAAGGAGAGACAGAGGGGAATCCTTTGGAAAAAGGATCCATGGGAGCCCCGCCCTGCCTGTGGGGGGCCTCCCCCCAAGCAGTGCAGGCTCTCTCAAGGAAGGGCAGAGGCTCCTCCCCCTTGGGGGGGGGCGGGATCACCAGAGCCCCAGGCCCTGCCCTCTGGCCCACTGGAAGAGAGCCAGGGCTGTCCCAGGCAGATGTTCTGCCCTCTCTGGGCCCCTGCCGGGCTTAAGGCGGGACGAGGGTATCAGGCCATCATTCGAGGTTCCTCTGGCGCCCCTGGTGCCAGCACTTCCTGTCAGTGGATCCCCTGCAAGTTTCCTGCCACCCCCCAACATGGCCCTCCTGTGAGACCTTGGGATAGTCACCTGCCCTTTGTACAATAGAGATGAGCCCCAAGATCTCCTGATTGGGCTTGGTCAGCCGCTGGAGCTCTGCTGAGGAAAGAAAGGGGAAGCAGGGGCCTGGGGGCCCCACTTACCTGGGCGCCCGGGGGGAGGGGCCCAGAGGCCATCCCCACTCTGGGAACTGCTGGACCAAAGAGAAAACCCGGGGGGAGTCCCCAGCCGATGTCCCCAACCTGGAATGATGCTGAAAGAAAGGGGGGAGGATTCAGGGTGTGAGAGCAGGAGATCCTGGCAGCCACCCGTTTGTGGCCCCCAGACCCAGGAACGGGGCAGGGGGGAAATGGTGGCAGGGGCAGGCCAAGGCAGCCTTCTGGGGCCCGAGGTGCAGCCCCCCAGCATCCCCTCTGGCTCCCAATTATACTGGAAGCTCCTCCCTGGCAGGCTCTGGGGGCACACACAGGGCTTGCTGACTGACCCACTGAACAAGGATGTGGCTTGTGGGTGAAGAATCCAGAGAATGTCAGGGAGCTCTCTGAGCTGGAGCAAGGCAAGGCTGCAAAGCCAGAAAACAGACACCCCTGAGGCCCCTTAAAGCCTGAAGTGTGTGTGGGGGGTGGGGCAGAGGGTATGAAATCTGGGCCAAATCCTAGGCTCCCTGGAGGAAGCGGCAGTTCCACTCCAGAGACGAGCTTTCAGTACAATATAGAGGAAAACACCAGCCAGGATACCATGGAGGAGGGGCTGGGAACTGGCCCTTGGGGGGGGGAGGGGAAGCTGGGCTCCAGCCCCCACCCCCTTCCCATTTCCTCCTGGCCTCGGCCATCCACAAGCACCTACTGAGCGCAGTGCTGGCCATGCCAGGGCACCAAGGACAGCCCTCAGCCCTCCAGAATTCTGCAAAGGAGCCGGGGAGGGCGCTGGTGGGAGGGGGCACCTGGAGCCTGTGTGCAGGCAAGGCTAGAAGGCAGCCAGGGATGAGGCAGGCCCTGGAGGCCTGGGCGGCTGTGGGAGTGACAGTGGTAATAAATGGCTTTTATGGCTACTCTCAGGACACAGTCATTAGTTCTGCTTTACACAAGTGACAAGCATTGGCCAAGACAGCGACAGTTTCCTGTTGCCTGCCAGCAGTCGGCATTCATCCTAGGACAACCCGCAGAGGGGAAGAGGAAGGCCAAGACAGCCTCGCCGAGGTGGAGGGCTTCCCTCCTAATGGGACACCCTCCCTGGCAGGCCCTGACTTAGGGCCCCGGAAAGGTCAGGAAGGATGACGGGCTTTAGCGGCCACCCGAAGCGGCCTTTCTTACACTTGTGGATTCATTTGGATTTTGTTGCTGTCCGGGCCTCATCAGCTTTCTTGGCATGGAAACGGCCTGGACCAGGGTCCGGCTTTATTGGGAGTTTGATGCTGGTGGGGTAAATTTCCACAACAGCGAGGGCGCAGGCACACTGTCAGGAGGGGGCTGCCGGGCCTTGTAAACCCCAGGGCTTGGCACGTGCCTGGCACAAACTCGCTGGGTCCCACAGGCTGTCAGACAGCCACTCTGCGGGGGCCGTGCCTTGGGCTGGGGGCAGGCGTGCTCTGGAGGGGCTTACATTCTGCAGGGCCTCCCTGTGCCCCACAGGACACAGCCCTGCCAGGAGTCGGCCAAGCTCCAGCAGTGCCCCGTCCCTGGGGGCACTGCCCTCTCCACACTCCCTACCCTCTGGGGCTGGAGGTTCTCCCATGGCGTCTACACTTTCCCTTCCATAACCAGTCCTCCAACTCCCCAGGATCCCTCCTCCTCCTCGGAGGGAGGGCTTTTCACCTTGGACAGTTCGAATGGGGGGAGACAGCTTACAGAAGGAAGCCAAAAAGGAGTGGGGCAAGTCGGGATGCTGAGTGCGGGGGGGCCCTCTGGAGCCACGGGGGCCAGTGCAAAAAAGATGGGGAGACCCATGCCCGCGGCTTCGGGAGGAGCCTTCCAGTTAAGAGCGGAGGCTGGAGTGGTGAAGTCACCGGGAGCCAAGCGGAGGCTTCCGGTGATGAGCTTATCCTGGGGGGAAGGAGAACTTGGGGGTACAGGAGACGGGGCAACGGGGAGCCCCCAGGGCTGGGGAGCTGGGCAGTGCCGGCCACATCCCCTAAGGGACGGAAGGAGGTACAGGAGGGTGATGGGGAGCCCCAGCAGGGGGGAGAGCTGAGCAACGGTGCACCCCACAAAGTACTTGGGAGAAAGGAGGTAGGGGATGGCTCTCGCCCCCAGGCGTCGTAGAGGGGCGGGCCATCCCATGGAAAGTGGGGGTGGAGGAGGGGAAGTGGCCACACCGTGGATTGGTTGTCTGGGTCACGACCCCTGGAAACTGACCAATGGGCGCGGAGGAGGCGGGACGGCGGCGGATTGCGCATGTGTGGTTACCTCTGGCACAGAGCTCCATCCCACCTCCCAGGAGGCTCCGGAACCGGGCGGCAGACGCTCGGGACCCCCGCCGCCTACGCGCCTGCCCGGCCCCCAGCTGTCACTCACCCCGGCTCTGGACGCAGGGTCGCAGGCCCTGGCGACGGCGGAGAACGGAGCAGGAGGAAACGGGAATGCAGAGGATGTGGAGAGAAGGCGGAAGCGGAAGTTCTGTGTATCGCCTTGTCCCATCCGGGACCCTTCGTGGTCTTCAAAGCCCTCTGGGAAACAGAGTACAGAAGCCGGAGCAGCTTCTGCGCATGCCCGTGTCCCGTATCCCCGCGTGGCCGGTGGGAGTGCCGCGTCTTTTTCGCGCTTCTCTCTGTTCATCCGCCCAAGCGACAGCGCCCCCGCTGACCCCGCTACCCCAGTGCCCAGTCCCCCGGCAAATCCCACCTCCGCCGAGGCCCTCGGACCTCGCCGGCTCCCCCAGGCGGGAGAGATGGAGGGATGGAAAACCCTTAAGCTGCTGCTCGGGGCTGACACTGAACTAGGTGTTTGGGAAGAGGCACCCTTGAGCGGCGGCTGGGAATGGCCTTCTGGTTTGAAGAGTCCTTGATTAGTTATGTGTCCGGAGGAGGGGAGAGATGACCGGACGCTCCCTCAGAGCAGATGGCTGGAGGGCTGGGGCAGAGGTGAAGGAGGGGCTCGGGTTGCTCCTATGCAGTCGCCAGACTAGACAGCTCAGGCCCAAAGGGCCATGTCCGAGATGAGTGGGGGAGGGGTG
>NW_025355564.1:0-5307 GCF_016433145.1 Gracilinanus agilis | reverse complement strand
GAGGGAGGGAGGAATAAAGTCAGGTTTCTTTGAGGACGTGGAGGCTAGAGATCAAATGTTAAGTTCTGGAAGCAGTCAGTGGTCAAGTTGAGGAAGAATATATAGTAAGAGCAGAGAGATAAGTTGGGTACAGATTGCAGAGGACCTTATTTTGAACTACAAAACACTTATTTCAAGTTGATGGTAACTGAGAGCATCTAGGACAGAGGTCGGCAACCTTTCTGTCCGTGAGAGCCATAAACGCCACATTTTTAAAAATGTCATTTCGTGAGAGCCGTCCAGTGCTCACAGTGCCGCTCCTGTAACAGCACCTGAAAAGAAAAAAAAAAAGGCTTTATGGCTCCTGCCAAAAGAGCCATATCTGGCCCTCAAAAGAGCCAGAGATGGCTCAAGAGCCATACGTTGCCGACCCCTGATCTAGGAGGTTCCACAGTACACAGAAAACTGGGCATAGAATCATGAAGACCTGAGATAAAGGCTAGCCTTAGACACTTTCTAGCTGTGTGACCCCAAACAAGTCATTTAATCTATGTTTGTCTCAGCTTCTTCAACTATAAATGGGGATAATGAAATCATCCATCTTTCAGGGGTCTTTTGAGGACCAAATCAGACAATACAGCATAGTGTCTGACATATAGTAAGTGATTAATAAATCCTTCCTTCCTTCCTTCCTTTCTTTCTTCCTTCCTTCCTTCCTCCATGATAGAGGAAGTTTTAAAAATATGGAATTAAAATTTCTATATTTAAAGTGTTATAAATATTGAACCTTCTTAGCTTTCTGTGGGTAGTTTGTAAGATTAAAAAAAACATTTTGTGGCTGCTACCATGTTCTTTCTCTAGTTCTGAGTCAGAACGTTTTGCCATACATGTGGAAGAAAGGAAGTCTGACCTAGTTAGATTTGGGGAGAAGAGATTTCAAAGGATTCATATAAAGGTTGCAGATTCTACAAGGAAAGCCAGCCCAAACATGGCAAACTCAATAAGGAAATTCTGAAGGCATTAAGAATAACAATTTGAGAAGAGAGAGTTGTCTAAAGAGAAGGATGTTGATGCACAGGGAACTCACCAGTGGAAATGTGTTTTTAAAAAAGATGTTTAGAAAATGTTACTAATGACATTTCTATAGCACTTGATGATTTGTGACACACTTTACAGATTTTATGTAACCCTTAATACAACCCTGTTTGTTGTTTATTTGTTGGATATTACAGATTTTACAGAGGCCAAGCAAGAGAATTAAATTAACTTTCCCAGAGTAACATGGGTAGTAAATGTCTGAGGTAGATTTGAACTCAATTCTTTCTGACTCTAAATCCAATAACATTTTTCCATTATGCCACCTTGCTGCCTTGGAAAATGAAGATGAAGACAGATAACAGAAGATAAACACAAGCGTGACAATATTTTTTAAGGACTAAGAATTTAATGAACTGAGCCTTCCAAAAAATTCTAAGAACAGAAAGATTTTTAAGTGATATTTGGAGAAAGGAGTAATATTATAAAAGGAATAGGCCTCGGACAGCTGCTCAGGGTTGATGGGATGGTGATGGCAGATGTTCAAGAGAAGGCCCAGCTGTGTCCCTGCCAATAGGGAATGGATACCCAAGATGAATACAAAACAGTAAGAAAGCTCCCAGCTGTCTGAAGAATTCAAGTCACCTGGCCCCCATAAACGTGATCCTCAGGTGTGGAAAAAAAGTGGTGGCTGTTTTTTCTGAGTAAAAATCAGTGATCTTCAAAAGCTTGTGGGGAATAGAAGAGGGGCTGCTGGACGGGAGAAGGTTAAGTTTTTCTTAATTTTCTATAATGTGAGAGAACAAAATCTACAAACCATGGACCAATGAGCATGACTTAATTTTCCAACAGAGTGCTAAAGCATGTTATTAAAGCAATGTTTACTGAACATCTATAAATGGAAGGGTTGACCTCAGAGAGTTTGCACAGAATAATCCCAAACCTTTTTTTCTTTTCTTTTTTTGACAGTGTTACCAGGCAGGCATATCAGGGGGAGCATAGTTCAGAATGTAGGAAACTCTGCTACTTTTCTTATAGAAATTATGGCAGTATGTTGGTTAGACAAGAGTATAATTAGATGATTCAGACCTAGTTAAATGGCCAGACCCTAAAAGTTGTCACTGATGGTTTGAGTCAGCATGCAAACTAGTCCTGTACACAGCTGGAGATGGAAGACTAGAGGTCAAGGGAGAGAGAGAACTTAGGACTGGCTAAGCAGATTAGAGAATCATCAGTGTGAGATGATAACTGAACTGATGAGATCACCAAGGGAAATAGAAGAGGGGAAGAAAAGAAGAAGAACTAGGATGGAGCCCGGTTGGATAGCTCAGATTACAGACATGGCTCAGATAAGGAGTCAGCAAAAGAGACTGAGAAAGAGTGATCAGAAAGGAGGGTGATTCAGGAAAGAAGGCTATTTTATAAACCTGGAGAGAAGAGAGTATTAAGGAAAAGAAGGCGATCTCCTCTGATATTGCCCATACCCTGGTACAGACCCTCATCCCCTCATGACTGAACTGTGGCAGTAGCCTACCAGTGGGGCTCTCTGCCTTAAGGCTCTCTCCATTCCATTCAGCCATCAAAGTGATTTTCCTAAAGTTCCAGAATGATCATGTCACTCCCCTCCACACTCAGTAAACACCAGTGATTTCTCATCATCTCCAAGATCAAACATAAGACCCTCCATTTGGCATTCAAGACCCTTCATAACCTAGCCCCCTCCTCACTTTCCAGATCAGGGGAATGCAGGGCTTGCATATGGGGCAGGGTGAGAGATAGTGAGGAGTCCAAGATTACTCTGAGGTTGGGACCGAATCTGGGGGCTTGAGAGCATGGTGTTGCTTTCTATGATAATAATAGGGAAGGTAGGAGATGGGGAGAGGTTTAAGGGAAAAGATCATGAATTCAGTTTAAGATGCCAACTGCACATCCAGTTCAAGACTTCTAAAAGACAGTTGGAAATTCAAGATGGGAAATCAGTAGAGTGATTAGTACCGAGTGTTATGTTTCTGCCTTATTGATCCAAATCTCCAGCATTCATCACAATGCCTGGTGCATAGTAGGTGCTTAATAAATGCTCTTGATTAATTTCTTTCACAGATTCTTTTCCCTAAACTTTACCTACCTCCTTTCAGTTCCCTAACCTTAGAAATGATTGGAGGAACCATTCCCGAGAACAATATGGAACCAGGCCCAAAGGACCAAAAATTATGCATACCCTTTGACACAGCAGTGCCACTCCTGGGTCTGTATCCCAAAGAGATAAGAAATGAGGGGAAAGGACCTACCTGTACAAAAATATTTTAGCTGCTCTCTTTGTATTGGCAAAGAATGGGGCTGTCCATAACTTGGGGAATGGATGAACAATGAACTTATGCAAAGTGAAATAAGTAGAATTAGGAGAATAATATATATATATATATATATATATATATATAACAACAGAAATATTATATGATCGTCAACTGTGCAGGACTAAACCACTCTCAGCAAAGCAAGATTCCAGGATAACCAAGATAACTGACAGGAACTCATGATGAAAATACTATCTACCATTGGAATCTGAGTGCAGATCAAAGTATGCCATCTTCCATTTTATTTTTTTTTGAGATTTTTATTGTACATGTGATATGTGTCTTCTATCATGATATGAGCAATATGGAAATCTGTACTGCATGGAAGTATTGCTATAACCGATATCGGACTATATCGGAAGGGAAGAAGGAAAGGAAATTCTGATTCCTAAATGCCAGAAAACAATTGTCTAAAATTATTTCTACATGTAACTGAAAAAGGAAAGGCTAAAAAAAAATTTAAAAATAAGGAATTTTGGAAGAGGGAGATAAACAGAGAGGAGAAAGGTGAAGAGGGGATTGGAGCATCAAACTTGGGGGAGGAAAGCAAGGAATTCAGTTTAGTTTACTCATAATTCCCTGTAGACTCTGCAGCACAGATGCAATTAAAAATCACACCTAGCTTGAGAAATAAAAAAGAAATGATTGCAGGAGACTAGAATCTGAAAGGAATCAAAAATGATTTTTAGACCCTATCTCCTCTAAGAGTTTGAGTCCAAAGAAAAGTTAAAGGAGTTAGCTTGAAAGATGGACTTAAATTGCTTTAGGGTAAGCCAAAAGCAAGACTGCTTTTCAGGCTAAGAGATATAGAATTACCAGACCCTGCCCCCTAGGAGAGAAGCAACCCATCTGCCAATAGGCATTTATTAAGCACTTACTTTGTGCCAGGTATTGTGCTTGCCCTGGGGATGTAAGTATAGAGAATGAAATAACTCACACACAGGCATGCATATCTGTCTTCCCCACCAGATAGGATTATTCATTCCTCATGCCCTGGATAAAGATATAGCAAAGGAGACTGAGAAGAGAGTTGGGGAGGTTTGTACAGAAGAAATCCAATTAGAAGAAAGGGCAAAAACAAAAACAAAGATCAGATTTGGTCATTAATAAATAGTTGATAATTTTGTGGCCAATAGTTACAATTAAGCAATGAAGTCAGAAGTTAGATTGCAAGGAAATCATATCAAAGGACCTTAAGATAGTAGAAGGGAGCAGTATAGCTCTGGAGACAACCTACTTTTTACTGCTGGTGTCACCAAAGGATAGTATAGCCCCTGAAGCATTAGAGATGTGTCTGGGTCCTGGGAAAATCCTCCCTCCATGTATTAGATCATGAGATCAAAAATTTAGAACTAAAGGGACCTTCAGGGTTATCTAGTCTGAATCCCTCAGTTTATAGATGAAGAAACTGAGGCAGCCCAGTGGGTTGTCAATGGTCAAACCAAGATTTGAACTCAGGATCTGAGATTATGAAACCAGAATCCATTGTTTTGGGGAGAAGATCTATGAGGGCCTATAGACAATAATCCCATAAGATGAAGTATGCCTTGCCTGCATTCATGACCCCTCCATATGAGTCAGATCCATGTTTTCCTTATGTTTATCTTCTTCATGTGTGTCGGTTGGCTATAGACATTTCCCAAGTATGCATACTCCTTCTACTGGTTATGAGATAATCAGTGAAAGCGTGGGATTCTATGGGTATGGAGGAAGAGGAACGTTATTACTTAATTAATTCAATGTTTTTTTTTACTAAGGGTATTTTCTTTTAATGAATGTGCCATTTTGACTGAAAGTACAAGTAAACATATTGCTAAGGACTCATGAATGAAGTTTTAGAAGTGAGTGTTGACTCAGATAACCTCAACACCTAGAGTAGCTTTTTGGGGCCTCCCTATGAGGAGGAGGAATACTTGGGTGATATATATATATATATATA
>NW_025355563.1:0-2250 GCF_016433145.1 Gracilinanus agilis | reverse complement strand
GTTTAGAACACTTTACATCACGTATCATAATAAGCTCAAAATGGCCATGTGACCTGCATATTAAAAAAATCACATCATAAAATGTAAAAGAGAATTAGAGGAATTATCTTTAACAACTATGGCTAATAGACAAATCCTGATAAAATTTTAAAGAATTTACATTTACAAAATTGATAAAAATAGAATAAGAAAAATTATATAGTGGGTAAAGATACTCGCATCCAAAATTCATATTATGACCCTGGGTAAGTCACTTTACTCCACTGTCTAACCCTTACCAGTCTTCTGCCTTGGAACCAAAATGTACTATTGATGCTAAGACAGAATGTAAGAATTTTTTAAAATAATAAATTACTATTAACAGTTCAACATCCAAGATTTATATAAAGAACTGACATATGTAGTGCCAAAAACTATTCGCCAATAAATAAGAAGTCAAAGTACATAGTTTCCAAAGAAAGAGCTGCTAAATGACTATTTGAAAACATGCTCAAAATCTCTAATAGTGAGAGAAACAAAAATGAAGAGTTGTTTTTACTTCAAATTGGCAATAATGACAAAAGATGGAAATAGTTGACTTTGGAATGTGGTAGGAATATTGACATACTAATACAATATTAGTGAAGCTATGTATCATTTCAACCATTCTGGATATTGTTGGGAATTCTATAAGAAAAATTACTTAACTATCCATAACCTTTAATACAATGATCCCACCACTTGTCAAGGAATCAAAGGGAGGAAAAAGTCCAATATATACTTAAAATATTCAAAACAGTAACATTTGTAGTTGCGAAGAACTTGAAAAAATAGACTACTATTAATGGGAGAATGGCTGAACAGACCATAGTTTATGGATATAACGAAATATCATTTTGTAATTAGAAGCGACAAGTGTGAGAAATTCAGAAAGAAGTGGTAATATTTGTATGAACTGACACAGAGTTAATTAAGCAGAACCAAAAGAGCAATATGTACAATGACTGCAACAATGCAAATGGAAAGATTGTGAAAAGGGAAACAGACTGAGTCACTAAAAAACCAGTGATATACCCAAAATAAAGATAATGAAACGTACCTCCCTCCTCACAGCAAAAAGACAGGCTAGGAACTACTAGGACCTACTAGGACTGAATAATATTTATATTGTCAGATATGGTCACTCTACTGGATATTTATATTCAATTCAATTCAATTTATATTCAATTTTCTTTGTTAAAATACTGAGTTCATTCTGGAAGTATCTTTCAAAAATGATTATTATTTAAATATAAAAGGAAGTATTAAAATGTGTTTGGGGTTAAGATTCTTATAGCTAGATTACTGAAATAGTCACAGGGACTACAAACATTTTGAAGAATAAAGACTAAATATTGGGTTGTAAATCAAGTGGTGAAATTAAATTTCCATTTGGAATTATGAAAAGAGTTGAAAGTAATTCTAAATGGGATTAGTGGAGAAAGCCATTCTGTTTTCAATATGAATAACATGAAATTCTGGATTTTAGAATGTATCTGGTGTCATACAAAAAGTTTACAAGTTGATGGAAAATAAGGCATTATTACTTGTGGTTGTGGTTTCAGACTGAAATCAGGAGTAAAGATTCAGTTAATATTTTATTTAGTTAACTGGCACTAATAGGGTTTAATGAGAGAGTAAAGGAGAGACTGAAATGATTCTTTCTGCCTCCTAATGTTTTTACTCCTTTGGAGAAAAAGGAGAGAAAGGGAGAGAAGAGCAAAAGAGTAGAGAGAAAGAAAGAAATCAAATATATACTTTTCTTCTGAAAATCATTCTTGATTCTCAATAGGTCAAATATAAAAATTTCCATTTGGTTTTTTAGCTCTTCATTCAGGGCCTAGACTCCTCCTACCCTTCCAGCCTTCTTATATCTTACTCTCTTCTGTGGTCTAGTAGCACTTGCCTCTTTGAAGTTTCTCATATATGATATTTCTCTTGACTGGGCATTTTCAGTGAGCATTCCTAAGCCTGGAATGCTCTCCCTTCCCATCACCTCCTCTTGGCTTCCCTGACTTCCTTCAAGTCTCAGGTAAAATCCCACCTCTTCAGGAAACCTTTCCCAGCTCCCCTTGCCTCTGGTGATTATGTCCAATTTATTCTTTCTACGTCTGGTTTATACATATTGTTTGTATATTGTCTCCCCCATCAACTTGTTTTTCCTTTCTTTGTATATTCAGTTGTTAGACAAAGGAAGGAAGGAAGGAAGGAAGGAAGGAAGGAAGGAAGGAA
>NW_025355562.1:0-5726 GCF_016433145.1 Gracilinanus agilis | reverse complement strand
TTCTCTCTCCTTCCTTCTGTTTTCTTCCTCCCTTGTTCCCTCCATTCCTTCCTGCATTTCTTTCTTTCTTTTTTCTTTTTTCTCTTTCTTTCTTTTATTTAATCCCTGTAGACTATGAAGACTGTTCACTAAGGAGATGGAATGATTATAATGGGCATTTGCAGAGCAAGTATTCACATTGATGATATCATGGATTTTACATTTTTGATGCTTGTATCATTTTTTAGTTACACTTTGATTCAAATCCTATTATTATCTGCCTTCTGATTTTCTAACTATAGTTTTTATTTAATTCTTTGAATTTGTGGAATTTTGGAGGCACTCCATTGTCAGTGGAGGGTAGGAAGTTCTTTTTTTTTTTTTAAACCCTTAACTTCTGTCTTGGAGTCAATACTATCTATTGGCTCCAAGGCAGAAGAGTGGTAAGGGCTAGGCAATGGGGGTCAAGTGACTTACCCAGGGTCACATAGCTGGGAAGTGTCTGAGACCAGACTTGGACCCAGGACCTCCAGTCTCTAGGCCTGGTTCTCAATCCACTGAGCAACCCAGCTGCCCCTGAGGGTAGGAAGTTGTTGCTGAGTTTATTGTATCCTCACCCTCTGTAGAGGATTTTGACTCCATTTCCTTTGTGGTAAAAAACCTATCCATTAAAATGGTTCTTCATTAATTGAGGAGACACCCATTATTTGAGGAGTGACTGAACAAAACTGTGACATATAATTGTAATGTAATACTATTGTGCTATAAGAAATGACAAGCAGGATGCTCTCAGAAAAGCTCAACAAGTCTTACATGAATTGACACAACGTGAAATGAGCAGAATCAGGAGAACATTGTAAACAGTAACAGCAATACTATATGATGATCAACTATGAATGATTTAACTATTCTCAGCAATACAATGTTCCAAGAAAAACTTATGATGAAAAATGCTCCAGAAGAACAGAAATACAGATCAAAGCATACTTTTAAAAACTTTATTTTTCTTGTTTCTTGTTTCTCTTTTCTTTTACAACATGACAAATATGGAAGTATGTTTTGCAAGATTGCACATGTATAACATATATCAAATTGCTCAACATCTCAGAGAGAGAAGAGAGGATGGAGAGAATTTTGAACTCGGAATTTTTTAAATTAATATTTTAAATTGTTTAAACATGTAATTGGAAAAAATAAATTTTAAATCTTAAAGAAAATATAAAATATGGTTCTTCCTCATTATCTTTATTTGTTATGTTTACCTTGTTTCCTGATCTGTAAGTAAAAGATGATGATAATGGCACCTAAGCTGCAGGATTCTTGCAAGGATCAAATAAGATAATATGTAGAAAGCACTTTAAGCTTTAAAGTGCTTCATGAGTGCTAACATATTAATATGATTAGGTCAGTTCCTCTTTTCCTCCATTGCCTTCTTTACAGATGGTGTAAGTGAAGCAAAGGAAAAAGACTAGGTAGGTAAAAACTAGTGGGAGCTTCTACAGGGGCTCTGAATGGACAGGGGGAGAAGAGACTAGAGAATGAATAACAACAGCATTTATATGACATTTTAAGATTTACAAAGCACTTTACAAATATCTCATTCGATCCTCACAGCCAGTCTGGGTATTATAGTATCCCCATTTTGTTGTTACTGCCTGACTTCATGACCTCATTTTGGGTTTTCTTGGCAAAGATACTGTAATGGCTTGCCATTTACTTCTCCAGTTCATTTTAAACAAGGTTAAGTGACTTGCCCAGGTCACACAGCTAGTAAATGTCTTGATCTCAGTTAGATAGTCATTGCTAGCTTTGTGGTCATCCAGTATATATTTCTAATCAAATCCACTTCTGCTTCTTCCAGTTTGCTCTGAGTCCATGAATAACTTTGCTGAGGTACATCAGTCCTTAACTCCCATCCTGTCCCAATGTCAGAGCTGCAGCTCCTAGGCCACTTTCCCCGTTCCCAGCTACCCAGCAAAAAAAAAAAAAAGTGTTAACATGAAGTTCTAAAATTGGCATCTTTTTCTTCTCCAATATTCAAGTCCACAAAAAATATTCTCTCCAAATGTTTCTCAAAGGGTGAAGGAAGCATCTCTGGATTAATGATCAGTAGTAGCTTTTGAAGATTGAATCATCTAATTCATTTGCATTTATTTTTTCTTTTATCCACCTAACTAAATACAGAATTGTTCTGAGGAGGGAAAAAGGGGAAGCGCTCAACAAGACATTTAACAGAAGCACATATAAAATTAGACCTTGGAGTTACCCAGTCCTACTCTTTCATTTAATTTACAACAAAAACAGTTTTTTCACTGAAAATATTGATTATTAAAATATGTATATTACTTTTAATAACCCTGCACATTTCTTCCTTTCACCATATAACTATGCATATGTACCCGTGTATATGCTAATATATTTTGTATGTATAGAAAGTCAGACGGACAGACCAAAAGAGAAATAGATAGATAGATAGATAGATAGATAGATAGATAGATAGATAGATAGATAGATAGATAATAGGTAGCTAGCTAGATAGTTTTAAAAGCTCTGTCTCAATTGTCCAATTTGCCTCACCCATAGTTTTACATTTGTCTCATATTCAACAAAATTCTCCTTCCCTAAAACTGAATTAGCAAGAGAATGCTTTCTTATTCCTTTTACTTACACTTCAATTAGAATGCACTAACATCTTCTTTCTAATTTCTCTGTGGGCCATCTCCCTGAAGCATCTGAAAGTTTCTAAATTTGGCACCTTTTGCTTTTCAATTTTAAATTGCTTTGGGGTTTAGCTTTGATTGCATTGTGTAATGGCTGCTTAACAAATATTTACTGTGGTCTATCTGTGAGAATTTGGCAGTTTATGAAATGGACTGCAAACTACCTTAACTTCAGAAATTGTTTGATGATATTTGAAAGAAGAAAGACTTCTCTTTGAAGAGATGGAAATAATTCTTCAATCTCCCAGGTAAACCTTGGATAAAATGACCAGATATTATACTGGGATTTTTCAGTTTCTGATGATAACTACATAAGAACTTGGTTATTTACATTATGAATAGCCTGAGCTGATATTTTCCAATCTGTAAGTACTTTTAGACACCAATACTTGTCCCAGCAACTTTTATTCATTATTTGGTAATTTTCCTGAGTTATAGCTTTTTCCTATCCTGAGTGATTTGTTTTAAAAGGTTTATACAGGAATTCATTGTTGTTCCACACAATATATAATCTTGTACAAAATTCAAGAACTGATCATACAATTGATGATAATAATAAATAGCATTTATATAGTGTCTTAAGGTTTACAAACTACTATATATATATGTTAACTAATTTGATTCTCACAAGAACCCTTTGAAATAGGTATTATTATTAGTATCTTGATTTTACAGATGAAGAAACTGGGGTTGAGATAGGATAAGTGACTTTCCAAGGGGTAGACAGCTGGTAACTAAGACAAGATTTGAATTCAGATCTTCCCATATCCAAATTTCATGTTGTATCTACTGTACCTTATAGCTGAAGAAATACAGCAGATTCAAATGTTATAAATATTGTACAATTGAAGTACTAGGCTAAGTGAAAGAAAATGTTTATTAAATATCTATTATATAAAAGGCACTGTAGAGAATGGAAAGATAAAAAGGAACTCGAAGTTTATAATCTAATTGGGAGAATGCACACAAATCTATAATACAAGGCAGAATGCGATTTATCACATTATTTCATAAAGAATTAACAATAGAATTAAGGGAATCAAACACTGTAAATAGATGCCCGACATGACACATATTATAAATCTTCTAACATTTATCACGTGTCTCTGAATATAGCTGGTATTCAATAAGTGTTAATTTGGATTAAATGAAATCAGGAGTTATTAGACAAAAATTCAACCATTGGTAAGAGATAGGCTAAAAGACTGAAGTTAAAAAAGGTAAGACTATTAATTTTGCTAAATCCAAAATAAATTCAGGATATGCCTGGCTACACTCATGATGCAACTAATCCAATTCAGACATTAAATGATTCTTATTTTGATAACAAGTCTGATCAGATTAAATGAAATTGAAAAAATGTCTCCTAGCACAAGAATGAAAGGTTCTTCTGTTCAACAATGAGTTTGGAAGGGCAAGAGAACTGGCTATTAAATAGAATTTTAATGTACACCAAAGTACTTGAAAAGTTGTTTGAAGTGAAGGAAAGACAGTCAGACCACTATTTCTTGTGATAATGAAAAGCACCAGAGTCAAAATCTGGATAGGAAAATAAAGATGTGCTATTTTTACAATAACAAGACAATGCCAATGAGAGCAGTAGTGTCCCGAAGTAGAAAGAGCCTGTGATCTTGAAGACCTGGGTCTTGGCTGTGTCACCAGTGGTGAGATCACACTTCTCTAAGTCTTGGTCACTTAATTTTTAACCTGAGGGTGTTGAAGTATATGAACTCTAAGTATTCCCATCTTTCCCTTACCAATCTCTGATATTCTATGATTCTACATTAGACTTCCCTCTCTTGATAGGCCAGGTATTTTGTGATTTTCTTTTTTTTTTTTTAATCTTTTCTGTTTTTCTGTTTTTTATTTTTTAGAAAAAATTTCCATGGTTACATGATTCATGTTCTTACTTTCCCCTTCACTTCCCCACCAGACCCCCCCTCCAAATATCCGAAGCACATTTCCATTGGTTTTAACATGTATTATTTTGTGATTTTCAATGGATTTGCACAGGTTCAAACCCTTTCTTTTTGTCTCTATAATATGGAGCAATTAGGTGGCACAGTGGATATAATACAGGACCTGGAGTTAGAAAGACTCCTTTTCCCGAGTTCAAATCTTGCCTCAGATACTAGTTGTGTGACCCTGGACAATTCACATAGCCCTTTTGCCTCAGTTTCCTCATCTGTTAAACAAGCTAAAGAAGGAAATGGCAAACTACTTCAATATCTTTTCCAAGAAAACTCCAAATAAAGTCTCAAAGAGTCAGACACAACTGAACAATAACAAGGAATACACAAATGGTTTGTCATTAAGGGTGTTGTCATTGTCACAAGACAGTAAAGAAATTACCTTACTGTCATATTTAGGGAAAATAGTGTCATAAAACCCAGAAAGGACAAAGTAAAGTGGAAGAGAGGGGAAATGATAGCATAAAATGCTGCAGAGAGATCCGTGAAGATTGAGGTTCAGAAAGGTCATTAGTGAGAGAAGCTGTAAGAGTCAGAGGGGAAAAGTCCTAAAGAGACTTATCATACCCTAATGATAAATAATATAATATAAAAAATAAAATAAATAAAAATAAAGATACCATAAAGAATAAATGGCTACAGAATTCTAGGTAAGGGATTGTGGATAGAAAAAAATTTAGAAAATGTGACCCAATGAGTTAGTCAATTTTATTTATCATTCTTTGTAGCATAATAAATATCACATAACAATCCATCAATTCATTGAATATTTTAAGCACCTGTTACATGCATTCTATGAAGGGCAGAATAACATATTGAACAGTGTCAAGCTTAGAGTCAGGAAGATGTGTGTTCAGATCCCACCTCTGTCATCAATTGTGTGCCCTGAGCAAATCATTTAACCTCCTCCTAAAGTCCCTTCCACATACTTCATGATTTAGCTACACCGGCAATTGTGTTGCACCTCCCATATGGTACTTCATGCCTTGTCACTGCTTGTCCCCCATGTCTGGCATGCTCTGCCCACTTTACGTTCACCTCTTTTCCTAGCTTCCTT
>NW_025355561.1:0-6010 GCF_016433145.1 Gracilinanus agilis | reverse complement strand
ATATATTCAATAATATTAATAGTTTATCATAATCCATATTGGTAATTGAGCTATGTGCCTGCTAAAATCTATCTATATACATAAATCTGAATACTTTTGTAAACATCTAACAAAGTATACACAACAATACCCTCTCACTAACACTTTCGTTAGTATCATTATTACAGAAGGAAGGTCCATTGGAAATGGAATTAAAAGGCCTAAGTTTGAATCCTTCTTACTTCTAATACTTGCTATCTGTGGAATCCTAGGCAAGTCATTCAATCTCCATGAACCTCATTTTCTGCAAAATGGAGATAATAATAGTAGCAGGCTATTTCCTAGGGAAGTGTAAAGAGGCAGAGAGCAAATGGGGATCAAACAAAATAATGTAAACAAAATATTTTGCAAATCCTTAAAAAGCTATATGAGTTATTATTATTACCATTATTATTATTTGTGTCAGATTGACCAAGTCAGTCTCCTACTATGAATTTCAGTTTCTTCTATAAATTGAAGGGTTGGACTAGAAGTTCAATTTGGCTCTTCCATATATAAAACTTTTGAACCCAGCTAGGGAAATCAAGTCAACAAATATTTAGTAAAGACTTATTATGTGCCAAGCACTGTGCAGAATACTTAAGAAGAAATATCAAAATAGAAAGGAAGTGTCTGACAACAGAAAGTGCTTCATAAATGTCTGTTTCCTTCTTGTCTTTTCCTTGAGGAGTTTACATTCTAAGAGATGAAGACAACACATAAAAGTATAGGAAGGTAAGGGAAAGAATTTAGTCAGCCAGGTGGTGCCATATGGAACAGGGCACCAGTCCTGGAATTGGGAAACCTCATCTTCCTAAGTTCAAATCTTAATCTTGGTCTTAGACACAAGCTAGCTAGTGTGACCCTAGACAAGTCACTTATCCCTGTTTACCTCACTTTTCTCCTCTGTCAAATGAGCGTAGAGAAGAAAATAGCAAACCACTGTAGTGTCTGTGCCAAGAAAGTACCATACATGGTATCAAATAGTCACTTGTGACTGAACAGACACAGCAAAATGGAGAGAAGGTACCCAGAATGAGGGCAAGGTGCATAAAGCCCAGGAAGTCAGGAGTGCAAGCTAGAGAAGAATGAAGATATGACTGGCCTGGGCATCATTCTTAAAATGGAGGTTCTGGGAGATGTCAGAGGAGGGCATTAAAAATAGAGGGTACTGGAGCAGCTTGGGGACTCATTTAATAGAACCATCAGATCTGGAGTTAGAAGGACTTGTGTTCAAATGTGACCTCAGACATTTCCTAGCTGCATGACCCTGAGCAAGTCACTTAAGTCCCACTGTCTATCCTTTACTACTCTTCTACCTTGGTATCAATTCATTCTAAGAAAAGACTTAAAAAGGGTTTAAAAAACAAACAAAAAAAAGTGGAGGAAGGTACTTCCAGTGTGAGAAATCTAGGGAAAGTGTTCACATAAGGGCCATGAGACATCCTTTCAGTGGCATGGTATATAAAGAGCAGAAAGTTAGGAACAAAGTCTTTAGGGGAATGAAGACAGGAAGTACGGAGATAGTCAGGGGCCTGGTAATCAGGCTCATATGTGACCTATTTTAATATCTTGAAGTTTGTTAATGAACAAAGGTTCAAGCAGAAACATAAAGGCAACTTGTAAAAAGAGAGGGGGAAGCCCTAACTTTATATAAGGCAAAACTAAATTGGTTAAGAAGCAATTAAATTGAATTGTTTAAAACTTTAAATAGGAAAGATAGCATCAAGCCCAGTTGCTATTTCTTGCCCTGCAAAGATAATAGAACAAAGAGGTCTGAATAGAAAGCAAGAATAGAGAAATTCAGGCAAATCTGGAGGAGGCCACTTTTCAGGCAGCAGATTGCCAGACTAGAAGGCTTCAGGGAGGGAGCCAACTGAAGGCAAAATGTCAGCAGGGTCAGTTGGGAATCAGGTGTAGGACACTGGGATGGTGAGGAAGAATGGTGAGGACAGAAGTGTTCTGCTAGAATAGCCATCAGAAAAGCAGGTTCTCATTTATGGAGCAGCCAGCCCTATTTGGAAGAAGAAGAAGGTGTCATCACTTTGAAAAGGAGCTATTTGACTCCATAAGGAAAGAAGTAGGAGCTGTCAGAAGAAGCCAGTGGAAGATTTAAGAGAAAAATTTACTAATGATTAGAGTAGCCCCAAAACAAAATGGGCTGCTTCAAATGGTAGTGAGATCCCCATCAACATAGGTCTACTTCTGGGAGATGTCAGAGAAAAAAAATATGTGTTCCGAAATGGATTGAGTTAAATGACCTCTGAGAGGTCCCTTTCAGTTCTATTATTCTGGGCACTAGGTCTCCATCCATTATTCAATCAATCAATCACCAAGTTTTTATTAAGCACTCACTAGTTTCTTGGCACTAGGGAGGTCTTCAGGGAAAGAGAAGCCCATTTGACCTAAGTGCAAGGACTCAGACACAATGAATCATCAAGCTATCGTGTCCTAGATATACTTTGTTGCACTTTGCATTTTCAGCTCCTGAAAAAATATTTCTTCTCCTGGTTACTTCTCAGCTATTGCTGGGCACTTCCCAAACAGATTATGCCCACTCTACTGGATCATCTCCCCTTTGTTTTTTCTCATTCGCAAGAATCCAATCACATAAGAGGTTGTTCCACAGGTTAGTATTAAAGAGTGAAAACTCCTGCTTTGGCTCAGCATTTCTGGATGCCGATGTGTCTCCTGCTGCCAACTTTCTCTGGGTTTGCCAACAGGGAAGAACACAGGCAGCTCACCCACCCAGCTTCCCTGGGCACAAGGACACAGTCATCTGGGCAATGCCCATGGAGGCAGAGTCAGAAGCAGGGTAAATCCAGGGTCAATTTATTCTTTCACTGGTTCTGATTTCACAAAGAGACAGTAAGTAGAGAAAAGGCTGAAGATCATGGGATTTAGAACCAAAAAAGAGGTTAGAGATCCTCTAGTCCTCCCTCCCCCTCTTCATTTTATAGCCTAATCCCATAAACAGGTAGAGAAATGACTTTCTCAAGGCCCTGCGGTCAGCAGCAAAGTCAGGATTCAGATTCTGTTCCTCTTCCTACAAATTTGGGGGTCTTTTTTTCCTTACACCATGACGAGGTGTAATTTAAAAGCCCATTCCATTACAGCACCCCATTAGAGGAGCTGGGTAGTGCATTAGATAGGGTGCTAAGCCAGGTGGCAGGAAGACCTAAGTTCCAACCTAGCCTCAAATACTAATTCTTTGACCCTACACAAATCACTTAACCTCTGTTTGCTTCAATATCCACAACTGTAAAATGAAAATAATGAGAGTACCTCTTCTAGGGTTGTTGTGAAGCACTTAGCACAGTGCCTGACACATAGTAAGCACTATATAAATGTTAGCTATTATTATTGTGAATATTTAGGTCTGAGACACCTTAAAGATCATCAAATCATTTGATAAGTTGCAAAAAAAAAAGAGCATCAGACTTGGGGAGTCAGAGCACATCTAGCTTTGAATCTCAACTCTAACATTTCCTGGATAGGTTAATAATAATAACTAGCATTTGTACAGTGTCTACTACATGCTAGGTACAAATATTATCTTATTTGATCCTTACAACCACCCTTGGAGGTAAATGGTATTGTCATCCCATTTTACAGATAAGGAAACCAAGGCAAATAGAGGTTAAGTGACTTGGCCACTGTCACATAGCTAGTGAATGTCTCCGGCCAGATATGGACTCAGGTTTTCTTGAATCCAGACCCAGCACTCTATCCACTGTACCACTTTGTTGTCTTAAGAAGAGGTATATAATATGTGATCTATAATATATTTATCTTTCGCACATTCACATATAGATTATAGATATAATGTGTCTAGCTATTGATATCGATCTCTAAATAGGTCTATAGAAAACTATAGATAGATCTATATAGATATAGACAGATATAATGGATCTCTAAAAGATAGAATCTATGTAATAGGTCACATTCATAGAATTCTTTACTATTTATAAGGCAATATACCCCCTTAGATCTCCTCGACCACAGGCAAGTCACTTTGCATGCATTGCTCTGTTAGATATCTTTTGACCTTGAGCAGTTTGTGTAACTTTATTTGCTCTTAAATGTCCTTACTTATAAAATATAAGGTCCCTTCCACCTCTAACATTCCATGAATGAACACAAATTAAAAATTAAAAATTAAATATAAAAATAAGCACGCTAACATCCATATTATAGCTCCTACACGAAGTACTTAGCTCGTTGGTACCACTATTACAAGGAGCAAATTTAGCCATGGATTTGGAGTGCTTTCATAAATCGAAAACATTATAAAAATACTCTCCCCTAGGACTTGCTTTCCTGATTGCTAAGTGAAGTGCAGCGACTTTTATACTATAGACTGAAATGCATTTCATGAAAGATCTCAGTCATATCCAACTCTAATTCTCTCCCTCCAGCCTTTCCCCCTTCTTCCACCATCCTTTTTACTTTCCCTATTAGAACGTAAGCTCCTTGAGGCCAGGGAGATCTTTGTTTGCTTGAATTTATATCCTTAGAACACAGCACCGGATCTGGCACCTAGTAAATACTTAACATAAGCTTTATTTATCTACAGAAATGTCAACTAATATTGTTATTACAGAGGAGGAAATTGCAGCCCAAAGAGGGAATTAACTTTTCGTGAGGCTGCATACATACATAATAAATGAAAAGTGAAGCTCTCTCTCCAGGTCTTCCATTTCCAAGTTCAGTGGTCTATCTATTCCATTTAGCTGCTGCCTAAGAGCCATATCGCTACCCCTCGAGAAATCTATGGGCCACAGGTTGGATCCCGCAAGATACTGGAGTCATTTAGCAAGCTAAATGATTAGGGCTGTCATCCGACAATTTCTATGTCAGCGACCAGTCTTTATGGTACATTTTCACTGTTGCCCGTCTTGTTCCCTTGAAAAAGATACAATTTTGTCTGCAGATTTGACTGTCATGTGAATCTAACCATTATGTAAATTCACTGATAATTTCATTTTCATCCGTATATATATCACTGACATCAAAATAATGTCTAGTGCTTGTTTCTCTTTCCAGTTGACAGTATTTGTGTGTAGTTACTGTCAGAGACTATTGTGGTTCTCATTTTTCCCCACATTTATGCTCATTTGAAACAGAGGATTTCATAGAACTTTAGAGGTGGAAAGGGCCTTAGAATATACGATGCTAAAACATAATAATAACTGTCATAAAGTACTTTAAGATTTGCAAAGCACATATTACATAAAATTTCTCTTTCGATCCTCAAATAACGCTGTAAGCTAAGTATTATATGTACTATAACTTCCATTTTACAGATGAGGAGATCAAGGCTAGGAGAAACCAAGTCATTGGATATGTCACAAAACTAGTAAGTATCTGAGGTAGAGTTGGAATCCAGACCCTTCCAGACTCCAAGCTTAGTATTCTTTCTAAGAATGTTAAGGTTGGCAGAGATCTTTGAAATATTCTCCTCTCAATTTACAGAGAAGGAAACTGAGGTAAAGAGAGTAGAAAGTGATTTTCTAAGTCCATACATCAAGAAAGAGTTAGAACTAAGATATCATTCCAGAACTTCCAACAATTTAGTGTTCCTTCAGCTACATCATGGGTGAATACCATGAGTGGTCAAAAATCACATTTTTTTTGTATTATTAGATAATCATAATAGTGGTTGTTGTTATTCAGTCATTTTTCACTCCTGTGTAATGTTGTGAGTCCATTAAGGGTTTTTTTGGCAAGGACACTAGAGTAGTTGGCCACTTCCTTCTCCAACTCATTTTACAGAAGAGGAAAATTGAGGCAAACAGCAACTTGCCCACAGTCACCCAACTAGTAAGTGTGTGAGACCAGATTGGAACTCAGAAAGATAATACCAGATCCTGTGCTCTATCTACTACACTGCCTAGCTTCCCCCTCACCATAATAATAATAATCAATGACGATATTTAATATTTATTACATAAATATAAATATTTACGTTTATATTTATACAACATAAATA
>NW_025355560.1:0-6654 GCF_016433145.1 Gracilinanus agilis | reverse complement strand
CTTCTGTCTTCTCTCCTCTCCTCTCCTCTCCTCTTCTCTTTTTCTTCACTTCTTTTCTTTTCTTTAAACTTTTACCTTTCATCTTAGAACTGTTACTATGTAGAGACCATGCATTGGTTCTAGGCAATGGGGGATTAAATGATTTGCTCACAATCACACAGCAAGAAAGTATCTGCGGCCAAATTTGAACCCAGGACTTCCCATCTCTCTAGGCCGGGCTCTGAATCCACTGAGCTACCTAGCTGTCCTCTCTCACACTGCTTTTCAATAAGGATCAAGACCCTAAAAGAGTCAGACTCCCTGTCATTTTAGTTAAGAGTCTTCATTGGGCTGTGAGTGTTTAGGATTGAGGTCTCAGGAGGACTGGAAGAGAATTTCTGGCTTTGTCTCTGGTCTGAGAGGGATTTCCCACTGTGCCCTGGGCCTTGTGCTTTCGGTTCTGTCTCTGGTCTGACTATGGTATCATCCACTCTAGCTTCCTGTCTTCAATACTCTCAAGGATTTGGGTGTCACTTCCATCTGAGGCTCCAACCCCTGAGGCTATGGTTCCCAATAGGGTGCCTGGTTGCAGGATCAGAGAGAAAGGAGTTTGTTTGAAGCTTCAAAGGCAGAAGAAAAGGACTTCACTTGGCTTTGAGCTCCCCTCATCCACAAGAGAAGAATGGAACACGGGAATACTGAAGGCTGTCGGTGTCACCAAAGGAGCAAGATACATTCAAATCTGAACTGGGGAGGTAGGGAGAGGGCACAAGGAGAAAGTAGCTGGTTCTTTCAGCTCCAGTAAACATTAACTGTGTTAGAACTATGCCTCTGTCTTAGGTCTTATAGCAGCAGGAGCCAGCAGCAGCCCCAATAGGAGAAGAAGAAGGAGAAGAGAAGGTGCATTGAAGTGGGAATTGGGTGCCCTGAATTCAAGTGTTCACTGTCCTGGGAACTAGCTATAAGACCTTGGGCAAGTCACTTACCCCCTCTCTCAATTTCTAAAAGACCTAAATAATAATCGAATGTTGTAAGAAAAACTCTGAAGATTCATGATCAAAGTTTTTGAGCAGGAAAGATTCCAAGAAAGCATCTCATTCAATTTCTTCATATGACAAATGAGAAAAATGGGGTCTGGGAAGGTTAAGGGAATTGCCTAAGGAAAGTCACAAAGGTGACAGACAAAGTATTTGAACCCCCGTCTTCTGATTTCATAGTCAACACATTTCCACTTTGTCATGTTTCTATCAATATCTTCATTTTGATCATTTTGATCATTTTCCATAGGAAGCAACTGAGGCCCACAGGAAAAATAGCAAAGCTGCAACTAGAACCCAGGTGTCCTAATTTCTAGTCTATCCCTTAATTGGTCTGCCAAACATGTGCCCAAGTTTAAGTTATTTGGAAATTTTAGGAATCTGTAGCTCAGTCAGATTGGAACATCTTTTTAGAGAAGATGGAGGGGAGAAGCTAGTTGGCTTAGTGGATATAAAGACAGGTCCTGGGTTCAAAACTGATTCCAGACACTTCCTAGCTGTGTGACCAGGGGTAAATCACTTAACCCCTATTGCCTAGTCCTTACCACTCTTCTGCTTTGGAACCAATACCCAAAATTGATTCTAAGATGAAAGGCAAGTGTTTAAAAAAGAAAGAGAGAGAAAATGGAGTTCCTTTTGGTGATGATGATGGAGGAGAATGAGGTGCTAGGTAATGAAGTCATAGAAAAAGATATTTACTTTTTTTAAATTTAAATGTTTAATTAGACCTGTGATTTCATTGATGTAAGTCATTTCTGGTAGGGGCCTTCTTCTACCATTGAAGACCTGTGTTTTCTATGTGACTTATATATGGTCTTAGAGAGTTGCTTGAGAATTGAGAGATTAAGGGATTTGCCTAGGATCATACAGCCAGTGTAGACTAGATAAAGGACTTGAATGCAGGTCATTCTGGCTCCAAGGCCAGCTCTCTAGTAATAAATCCAGGTAGCCACATTCTTTTTTACGAATAAAGCAGGTTTCCTAGTTTGGGGTAACTTTATACACTCCCATGGGGGGGGGAATATTTGGGAGACCTGTGAATGCAACAAAGATGCTTCCTTTTTTTAAATTTCACTTTCTGCTTAGTAACAACTCTAAGAAAGAAGGACAAGGGCTAGGCAAGCAGGGTTAACTGACTTGCTCAGGATGACACAGGTAGGAAGTATCTGAGGCCAGACTTGAACCCAGGTCTTCCTGACTCGAGCCCTGGCACTCCATCCCATTGTGTTACTTAGATGCCCCTGGATGGTTCCCTTTTTTTTTAAACCCTTGTACTTCGGTGTATTGTCTCATAGGTGGAAGAGTGGTAAGGGTGGGCAATGGGGATCAAGTGACTTGCCCAGGGTCACACAGCTGGGAAGTGGCTGAGGCCGGGTTTGAACCTAGGACCTCCTGTCTCTAGGCCTGGCTCTCAATCCACTGAGCTACCCAGATGCCCCCCTGGATGGTTCCCTTTTAAAGGCATCCTGTGAAGACAATCTTTTGGAACTGTTTTAAAAGTAAATGATATAGACATTTTGAGAAATATAAGTAATCAACCTTCCCTCTCTCCTCCAACTCATTTCTTTTATAAATTGATTTTCTTCAAGGCAGATTAGCACATTTAAAAACCTTGGGAGAAGGTCCTTCAATGAGTTTATACAATTACAAACCCAAATGCTTAGGAGATGCTCTGTGGAAGGCATGGAAGTCTCTGTGGGGCTGCTGTTATGAATGGTTGAGAATAACCTCCAGGCACACAGCTGTGGCATTGTCAAGGCAGCCAGGGGCAATGAAGGGGCTACTCCATCCAGCAGAGAAGGAGCCCTGCATCTCAGTGGTCCCCTGCCCAACAACAGTCCCCTTTCTTCTCCCAAACACAGAGCCACACTGGCCAAGTATTTCTTGAAAGGATTAAGCAATAGAGGAATGGAGTGGAGGAGATCTTGTTATGGGAAAGAGCCAAGAGCTGCTCCCAATTAACTTCATTAAGGAGGATTTTTGTTTGTGTGAGGAGGTAATTGGAGGAAAGTCCCAGTCCAGTAAATGGAGGGGAACCCTGCCCCCTCCTAATATATTTGTTTATATGGAAAGGGATGTTGGGCTGTAAGGTGGGATGCCCCAACAATCATAAATACCCAATAGCAAACACAACAAACCAATGAATGGGCTCTTTGGGCCAAAGAAGTGTGTTACCCATCACTGCAGGTAATGGAGCAGAGGTGAATCACTTGTTGGGGATAATGCAGAAGGGATTCATGCTTTATGTTTGTGTTGGACTGTGGAAATAGCATAGCACTTTGTAATAGAAAGACTGATGTAACTGGGCTCAGAGGACGTGAGTTTGACTTCCTGGGTCATCTTGGACATTCAGGTTTAGATTTCTCACCTATAAAATGAAGAGTTTACACTTCCTAGGTGTGTGACCCTGAGCAAGTCACTTAGTCCCCTTTGCCTAGCCCTTACCCTTCTCCTGTCTTAGAATTGGTACTAAAACAGAATAGGAAAGTTTTTTTTAAAATACAGTAAAATAAAACAAAAAGTTTGGACTAACTGATCTCAGAAATCCCTTCAGATTTAAAAAATCCTTATTTCATTGGAGGTCCCTTGGATGCTGTGATTTTAAATACTGAGGGAGGGTGCTATTGAGAAGAATTTAATGAATGCCATTATACAGAGTAATGGGTGGGGGCTTTTTTAATATTGGGAGCTCATGAGGAACTTTCTATGACAATCAAGATTAACACCTGCTCAGCAGTGCCTTCAGCTCTAAGGGGTTAAGTGACTTGCCCAAGGTCATACAGTCAGTATGTGTCAGAGGCAGCATATGGATGTCTAATCTTCCTAATTCCAAGTCCATCACTGTATCCATTGAACCACCTGACAGCCTTCATCAGAGGACCATTAGACCAAACATCTGGAGCTGGAAAGAACATCAGAACAGTATTTTGCAGATGAGGAAATTGAGGCAGACTCAATATTCTCTGCTCCTCCTCCTCCTTGAAAGTCAAAAGTTGTCAAGACTCAGGAGATCCTCCTTAGGCAGCCAGGGCGACTCAGCCCCTTTGATGTATTTGGTGAATTCCTGGACAGAGTAAAGCTTAGTTAGGAAACCCACAGGATCCCCAGCCCTCTTCAGCTGCCTCTCTGGTGTTGGCAGCTGTACTGACAGAACATCAATGGTGAGTTTGTCATCTGGGTCTGGAGAATGGCTGAGGAAGGGCCCATGAGGCCTCTTCTCTCCTCCCCATCCATCCTCCCCCACTTCTGCACTCGCTTAACCCAAGTCTGTGACTGAGTAAGCAGCATCCGGGAGAGGAAGGATTAGTCATTAAGGACAATTAATGCTCCCTGTTCTCAATTACTCCATGGATTTACCAAGCATTCGAATGGCGCCATCTCAGCAGCCAAAGCAGTTGAACTGACAAAAATTGCAGCAAATTGGATTATGGAACAAGCTATTGGGGAAAAGGAAAAGTGATTGCTTAATTGACGGTGAATGGAAATGAACTAAGTGAGAAGGCTTGCTGGTTCTAGTATCAGGTTGGAGGTGAAGAATCCAGGGTCTTCTATGGATGCTCTGGGCATCTGGGGCTTGGCGAGCTCACTTAGTATATTATAGACTGCTCCTAGTCAGTGACCTCCTCCTCCTATTAAGATGGGGAATAAGGAAGAGGCCACAGGACAGCTAGGTGGCTCAATGGGTAGAGAGCCAGGCCTGGAGATGAGAGGTCTTGGATTCAAGTCTGACCTCAGATATTTACTAGCTGGATGATCCTGGGGCACATCACTTCATCCCCATTGCCTAGCCCTTACTACTCTTCTGCCTTGGAACCAATACTTAATATTCATTCTTAGAGAGAAGGCAAGGGTTTACAAAAAAGGGAGAGAGTCTGTTTAGTTTGGTCAAGTGTTTCTATCATCAATCCTTGATCAGCAGGTATTATCATGGGATCATGGATCTGGAGCAACGAACATGCAACTACGAACCTTTACTTTGACACTTACTAATTGAGCAGCCCTGGGCAAGTCATTTAAACTCAGCCTGTTCCCTTCTCTATAAAATGGAGGGAATAACAGCACCTATCTCATAGGTGAGATAGGTGAGGATTAAAGGAGATGACATTATAAAACAATATATAAATTTTAACTGTTATAGACTTAGAGCTGTCACTGTGTCCGGTTGGGTCCAACTCTTCCAGACCCCATTTGGGGTTTCTTGGCAAAGACATTGGAGTGATTTTCCATTTCCTTCTTTTAAAGAGGAAGAAACTGAGGCAAACAGGGGGAAGTGACTTGCCCAGAGTCACAGAGCTGGGATGTGTCTGAAGCCATATTTCAACTAAGGAAGATGAGTCTTCCTGAATCCAGACCCAGCATCCTATGCACTGTGCCACTTGGCTGCCCCAAGAAAAATAATAATTCAATATGAAACAATAACAGATTGTGTCTGCTGTCTGAAGACTGGTCTAACTCTGAATGAAGAGACTTATCAAGATTGGCAAGTCATTCATTTTACAGATGAGGAAGCATAGGCTCAGAGAGATGAGGCAGCCTTCCGAGGTAGCAAGCAGCAGGGTGAGGAGTCCTCTTTCCACTGGACAGCTCTGCCTTCTAGCTCTAACTCCATAATCCAATGGTAAATAGCATCAAGGGTCAGCTAGTTTGTCATCTGTGTACCAACTCTTCTCTAGCACTGACTTTACCTAAAACACTCTCACTGCAATCCAGGTGCAAGCAGAAGCTCCTGGAGCTCATCCCTAACAATCCATCTCAGAAGTATTCCCCTTGTCTGTGCCAGGGGCTTAAAATTTCTTTTCATCATTCCCCCCCAGGCCACTCTGAGTGGCCATTTGAACCTGATTTTGCCTACAAGGCAATGTTTATATCAGTGATTCCCAAAGTGGGTGCCACCGCCCCCTGGTGGCTGCTGCAGCGATCCAGGGGAGCAGTAATGGCCATAGGTGCATTTGGGGGTGGTGAATAACTGTAAGGGGGCAGTGATAGTATGTGACAGGGGGCACTAAGTAATATTTTTTTCTGGAAAGGGGGCTATAGGCCAAAAAAGTTTGGGAACCACTGGTTTATATGAAATGGGAGAGGGAAAGGACACATTCTGCCATTTGCCCCAGGTCTTAGTACAGACGTAAGCCCTGGGATACATTTTGCAGCTAGTCTTGGAGCTAACTCTTATTTGAGCAGCCCCTTTTAATGCATAGAAATCCATAAGTGCCTCTTAGTTTGCATGGTGGGAGATTTCAGGGGAATTTGAGCTTATTTTCTGAATTGCTTAATGTACTTTAGAAATGCCCTCCTTTATGCTGTGGAAAGAGCTCTGCATTTGTGTTTCGGGGTCCTGGGTTTCAATTCCAGTTCTTCTTGTTGAATGATTTTGGGCAAGTAACTTACTCTCTGAATGCCTTCGTTTTTCCACCTATAAAATGAGGATAATAGACTGAGAGTTTAACTTCTGTGTGTGTGAGAGAGACAGACAGACAAACAGCAAAGACAGAGACAGCGATAGAGACAAAGAGAGAAGAGAGGAGAGGCAGAGAGTGAGAGAAGAGAGAGAGGAGGAGGAGAGAGAAAGAAAGAAGAGAAAGAGAGGGAGACAGACAGAAAAGAGAGAGAGATTAGAGAGAGAGAGAGAGAGAGAGAG
>NW_025355559.1:0-4039 GCF_016433145.1 Gracilinanus agilis | reverse complement strand
TCTCTCTCTCTCTCTCTCTCTCTCTCTCTCTCTCTCTCTCTCTCGGCAAGGGAGTGGAAGACACTCTTGAGTGGGAGCTCTGGGGCTTGCTGTGCACTTGAAGGTATTTTGCGGGATTTGGTGGCTTGGCTGACTTCCCAATTTGGCTCAGGGTATTATTTTAGATAGACACTATTTTCTGTCCCTTTCCTACATTTCCCTTTCCCCCCCTATATCTCCATTTTTATTAAAATTTAATTGTTAAGAGCTACTAAAGGATTCCTGGCTTGAGAGTTAATTTTATAGATGGCAACCACACTCTTTTTAAAATTACTATTACATATAATAATTTTACTTTCATCTATTACACATGCTAATGTCTAAAAGGAATATTGATGGTACCAAATTTATAAAGAGGATCATGAAATTTAACTGTTTAATATTTGATTAGTGCTTCTCACATTAAGAACACTTACTGGCTTTAGGAAGGTTTTGTTTTTGTCTTTATCTATGGTTTCATTGGCACAATACATAGAACTGTCAGGGAGGAAACTCTTTATTTACCAAGTAGACTGATACCTGCTTTGAAACTTAAGAGTCTTTGAAAATTGCCCACAGCATTGAAATCTTAAGCACAGGTTTGGTCACTCATTCAGTTCATGTTAGAAGCAGAACTTTACTCAGGTCTTCCTGACTTGGAGGCCAATTCTTTTTCACTATTCAGTGATGGGCAAACTTTTTAAAGAGGGGACCAAAGGAAAGGAAATGCTCATCTGTCAGTCTGTTTCTAAGGCAACTCTTTCGAAGTTTCATTGTAGTATCCTATTCATTGTATTTGTCAGATTAGGAATAATGTTGTGCACCGGATAGAACATTTCAGGGGGCCGCATCTGGCCCATGGGCTGTAGTTTGCCCATCACTTCTATGCCATACTGATTCTTAGGAATATTAATTGTCTATACAATTTTCTACACCTTTCATCTCAGTCAGTGTCTTTGAACTTCAGGCATTTTTTTCCTGCATGGTGCTTGAATCATTTCTGTGTTTTTTTTTTTTTTTTTTTTTTTTTTTTGTTTTTGTTTTTGTTTTTGTTTTTGTTTTTGTTTTCCTCTCCTTTTTTTGGTGGGGTAAGGCAGGGCAGAAGGTGACAGTAGCTCCATGACACTTTCATTGTTGGCTAAAGATAGTTTTCTTTTCCAGATAACTTTGAAGTTTCCTTTAAACTTTTATTATACATTTTTACATTGTCCAAGCATTTAATCAAGAAGCCCAGGACTTTAGTATTCCCAACAAGTATTTGATTTAATTGCTACTCATCAGCTAGTATATCTCATAATAAAATCTCCTCAAAATTGACTTTACAGCCAGATCTGCATTCCTAATTTGCTAAACTGGAGACAGTCAGGACTGAATGAATTAGTATTAAGTAACAGGCTGGTGTCCAATTTTATTTCTATTTTAAGATTTTCCCTTTCCAGGAGGTAAGATGGTTTATCAGAAAAAGCAGTAATATGAGGTAGTTGTCACTTAAGCCTTTCATTTGAAGTAACAGATGAGTATTGTGCCTGTTTTTCAGCTATTATCAGTGCCTTTTTATAAAGATAGCAAGCTCCTTAAACCCACAAATGTTCTGTTTGAGATTTTGTTTTGTTATTTCTGTTATTCTTAAGGACTTAGTGATCATGATCCCTGGTAGGTCCTACCACACTGGAAAAGTCTGAAACATGTGCCCAGTGATGTGCTATTCAGATGAAGAGCCACCTAGTTGTTTTTGTTTTTTGAACTGTTAGCTTTCTGTTTTAAAATTGATCATAAGTATCATATACATACATGTATATATATATGTATGTATATATGTTTTTAAAGGCTAAATCTATTAGGAAATTTTGTTTTTAATGTTATAAATATGTGACATTCATAGTTATCCATTATTCTGTGGAATCAGTGTCATCAGCTAAACAATAGAGATAACTTACAACAAAATGGTATTTAGAGATACCTTTTATCATTAGTACATTTAGTAAGTTTTTTCAGTAAAACTCCATCTGAACATTAGGAGGAAGATTTCTTATATTGCTTTGTTTAGTCAGCTGTTTCTATTTATCTAAAGATGAACATTGTCAGACCAAATGAAAATTTCAATTGAACCCTTGAGCTGGGTTTCCTATGACCTAAAAATTTGGAGAGAGTATGAGTAAAAACTGTCTGGGAAAGACTTAAGATAAAATTAAAGGTTTTTATTTTTTAAGTATGAGGAGCTTAGTATAATTTTATTCCTTTGGCAATTTAGTTGTGTTTGTCTAAGAAGGAATAAAAATGAGCTTTTAAGATCTTTTATCCAGTTCTGGGTAACTGCTAATAAACTGAGACAGTGCTTTTTTCTATTATCTTTTATTAGTGGTTAGAACCATTCTATTTTAATAGATGGTCTCTTGAAGTAGTAGGAGTTAAATGAGAATTTAAAGAAAACATCAAACATACTGACATATTTGTTTGTACTGACAAGTCAGGTTTGGTTAACTTTTTCATCTGCTTTAATGAATTATTTTTAGATTAAATTTGATTGAGTGAAATAAAAGGAGCCTTTTAAATAATTGTCTTAAGTATCAGATATTTGTTAAGGGCCTGCTAAGTACAACATGCTCCATTTTCCTCTCCTTAGTTTTTAGACTTAGATTTTAATCTGAAAATATTTCCTTAGGCGACTTTGTTTTAAGAAGCATTCTCATAGAACTTTAATAATTGGGAGACGTTAAGGATAACCACCAATCAGAATCTATCTATACTGATAAATTGTTTAAAGATATATTTTCTCTCACAAAAGTAAGCTTCAGGCTATTCCAACTAGAACATATTACTAAGGCCCAAAATCAGTTAAGTGATTTTGAGATTTTGGATGCCAGATCACAATATGGGTAACTACCATCATAATAAAAGCATTTGATTTACCGTCTAAGATTTCACTCTCGATGCCTTTTATAGCAATGAATTTTTTAAGAGCAACGTTCCCTTAAAATATTGTCACTTTAAGTGTGATTTTATCTTTATTAGTCACAATTCTGGGACTCCCTTCTAATATCAACATAAAAACAATCTCATCAGATGACATCCAAGGATTATTCCCATTAGCCTATTTTTAAGCTTAGCCTTCTTTCCACTGATGATTTTTGCCCAATCAGAAATCCTATTCCTGAACTTGAAAATTTAGTATAATTTCATTGTGATGAATTTCTCAAAAATATATGGACATCTGTTGTTTTAATCACAAGAAAAGGCAACATTTTAAATCATGGATATTATGGAACTTTTGGCCCACTGGCCCTTCATTTTCCATTCCAGAATTCTATTTGGAGGATAGAGGTATATAATTCTATTCTTTATAATGAGTACATGTACATCCCTTATGACATTTAAATATATGAATGGATTGAAAAAGCATTTATTAAGTGTCTACTATGGCCCAAACATATGGTAAAGTGTTTAGTCAGTAAATATTTATTGAAGACCTATGATGTTCCAGGTCTTGTGCTTAGTGCTAGAGATATGGAGAAAGGCAAAACAGATACCCTACTCTGGAGGAGCTCACAGTGTAATGGGGAAGACAACATGCAAACAACTGGGTACCAGTAAGCTATAGTCCAGATAAATTAGAAATAATCAATAGAAAGAATACTCTAGAATTAGGACTGATTGGGACAGGCTTCCTGTAGAGGTTGGGATTTTAGTTTACATTTACTGAATGCTTTGCTCATAACATTTAGGTGAAGGTAAGCAGTACAGGTATTATTCCCCTCATTTGACCGATGAGGAAATGGAATCTTTAAAGAGGTTGACTGACATGCCCATGATCACAGAGCTAGTTAGTGTCTGAGGATGACTTGGAACCCAGCTCTTTTGCCTCCCAGTCCAGAACATTCTTCATCATATGGAATACTGCTTCTGAATCAACAAGGTAAGGGTAGAAACTGAAAGAGAATAAAGGGTTGCTCACTTGTGCACTAATTATTTGGACATAGACTTTAAAAAAATCAGAAAGTTTCATATATATATATATATATAT
>NW_025355558.1:0-7677 GCF_016433145.1 Gracilinanus agilis | reverse complement strand
AGAAAGAAAGAAAGAAAGAAAGAAAGAAAGAGAGAGAGAAAGAGAGAGAGAAAGAGAGAGAGAAAGAGAGAAAGAAAGAGAGAGAGAGAGAGAAAACATCTTAACAAACCAGAAATGACTACATACAGACTCCTTTCTAAATCAAAGGTCTATAAATCATCTACTGATAAAGAAAAAAGGCCAAAGTCAATGCCAAATTAAGATAAAGGATAAAAATTAAAGGATGTTGCACAATTACAATAGCTCAAACTCAACCATTTAAACATGCTGTCAACTAAAAAAAAGAGAGAAAAAAATTTACAAATGACAGCAACTACATTCCTATTTTTACTTAATACAAAGCAGTTGCCATACTGTAAAGCTAAAACAGCTCTGAAACCATCTCAGTCAGCAAATATCTAATGTACATTAGCAATTCAGGAAACAGGATTGTCAAGGGCAACACTGGTTTAAAGTATAAACTCAACTGCCAAACATTGAAGATGATAGAAGATTATAATCAGTATCATTTCAAAAGACAGTGAAAAAGCAATTAAGAAGAAGGAAGCTGCAGAAGTTTAGGAAGGATAACCAACTAGGCTCTATCATCCCCAAAGCATTTGGAAATGAAACAGGAAAGAAGGCAATAAATAGAGATAAATCAAGTCCATGATAAACAATGAAGGAAAGCTAATTCACAAAGTCTTTCAGAAAGGAGAGAGCTAAAGTAGAATAAGTAAGGCAGTGAAGGAAGTGAGTGAAAGGAGAGCTCAACTCAGTTAAGGAGGCCTGAAGAATATTCCAGGGGGGAGGGAAAAAGGTATTCTTTCATTTAAGATGGACACTTCAAAAGGAATCAAATTCGTATACAATTGTTGCACAGGGATGTCACTTGTTCTGAAAGAGTGTTGTACCTCTATAGTCAACATCCTACCTTTGGAGACGGTAAATTGGAGCTCTTGGGGACAGTTTGCATCCAGAAGAGTGGTAGAATGTGGACCCTGAAAGGAGATTGAATGGCATGGGAAAGAAAGTAATCTTTGTGGGGGGAGCAGATTAATGCAGAATTGAACCATACAATTTGAAACAGAGGGAAATTTCTACCAGAGAGCAATGCCTCCATCTTCATTATCTATCTCATATATTTCTACTTTTAAGATTAAGACCTAATAGAAAAATGATGAAGAAGGTATATCTACAAATGATTACAAAGAAATTGTTTAGACAAGAGAAGACACTTGTTACTTTAGAAGCTCTAATTCCATAAGAAAGCAAAAGGGAGGCATAAATAAGTATATAGACTCTGAACCAATGAATAAAAGTTTAGAATAAATGAAAGAAAAGAAATGAAGAAAACAAAATAAAGAATCCTTCCTGGGTTGGGGGGAGGATGGAAAATAAGAAACCAAAGAAGTTAGGAAATTAGCCAGCAGAGGAGATGAAAGGAGATGCTGAAAATAACTAATTTAACTGAAGGGGGAAAGGAATGAAGGGAGAAAGGAGGCTGAAGAATTAGATGATAAAATAAAAAGAAGAAACATCAATAATTTAAATAAAACTCTAAAACCAGGGAAATAGTTGACAATTGGAAATAAGAATAGAACTTGGGGAAGCTAGGTGGCTCTATGAATTGAGAACCAAGCCTAGAGAAAAAAGATTCTGGGTTCAATCTGGCTTCAGATATTTCCTAGCAGTGTGATCCTAGGCAAGTCACTTAACCCTAATTACTAGGCTTTACTGCTCAACTGTATTAGAATTGATACTAAGATGGAAGGAATTTTTTTTAAAGAAGAATAGAACTTGATGAGAAAAGAGAAGAAATCCTATGAGAAGTTAACTTAAAATAGATTATCCAACTCAAAACAGAATTGTTAAATGCTCAATGTAATCTGAAATTTTACCTCAGAAATTAGCAATTGCTACACATTTTTTGTTTTATTTAATTTTTTTTAATTTTAATTTTGTGTTTTATTTTTATTTAATTAGTTTATTGTTCTATTGATTAACTAAATTTAAGAAAGTCTATGGAGAAAATATTAATAATTCAGATTAAATTTAAAAGTGTTTCATGAGCACATTTTTTCATACCCCATTGTTAAACATTTACCAGAATACCCGTGAACAAAACTTATCATAGGAAGGAAGTATTGTCCTAAAACAGGAATTGTGCCTCAGACATTTCCTAGTCCCTGAACAAGTCACATAATCCAAATCACCTAGATCTTAATGTTCTTCCTTGAAACCAATGCTAAGTATTGAATCTAAAGATAGAAGATAAGAGGTTGTTTGTTTGTTTGTTTGTTTGTTTTAAGAGGAATTGAAGAACATGCAAAACATTACAATTCAGAAAAAGAAGTAGCAGAGAGACAAATAGAGGAAAACATAACTCCCATAACTTTGTGAATAGATTAAGCCAATATAATGAGAATGACATTCAATAAGAAAATAAAACCTTACAATCTGTTGCTTAAATTTGCTTTAAAAAAAAAAAGCAAAACATACATATAACAAAAATGAAAAGCTGGAAAAAAATTACTATAAATCAGACAAATACCAAAAGCCAAAAGTTACAATCATGATATCAAACAAAGCAAAAACAAAAATTCACAACATAAAGATAAACAAGGAAACTACATTATGATAAAGAAATGATAGACAACAAACCAATATCGATTTTAAATCTACATGTTCTTAATGCAACAATATCCAAATTCATAAAGGAAAAATTACCCTAATTATAAAAAAATATAGCTAGTAACACAAAAAGATTAGAATATATCAATGTTCCTTTTTCAGACTAAAGTAAAATGACTATGCTAATAATTGGAAAAATAAGGAATTATTTCATGCAGGAAGTGGTGCCTGAGTCATATTTTTTTTGTAAACTAAGTATGCTGTGACACAGAAGTGAAATGAGAGAATTTGGAACTCAAAACCTTTTAAAATGAATGTTAAAAATTGTTTTTATATATAATAGGCCAAAAATTATTTTTATAAATGAAATGTCATGTTATTTCCCACTTTTACTTTAATCTCACTTGGTGTACACTCAGGAGTGTTGAACTACATGCCACTGATAGGCCTCATGTTTGACACCTCTGCTTTCCATCTTTCAAAAGGCAATAAAAGGATATGTGTTGAGTGTGAAAATGCTGCAACCTATTAATTAACAATGGTGATTTCTGTGTTAAAAGTTGAATAAAATATATTATACATACATATATATGTATTCCCATATTATATATACATATATTCCCAAAAGGATAAATACCAATTGTGTTTTTTTTTAAAGACCAATGGCAAGTAGATGGATAGTCTAATCTATCCACAGGTTCTTTTAAATACTAGAAGATCTACAGTTTTTTTTGGGGGGGGGCAGATTTAACAAGAAAAATAATTAATAATGCTTTAAGGTTAAAATTGATTGATAAATATTATGTCATCTATTCCTAACAACCCAGGAAGGTAGGTAGTATTATTATTCCATTTTACAAATAAAGAAACTGAAGCAGGTAGAATTTAAGTAACTTATCCAGGATCACCCAACTAGCTAGTATCTGAGACCAGATTAGAACTCAGGTGTTTCTGAATCAAGGTACAACACTCTATCCATTGAACCATCTAGTAATCTAAAGCTTTTTTGAGGGATCTAAAGATCTATAAGGAAAGATGTACAAAAATTGTAAAGGATGAGATCTATATCAGAGGAGGGCAAATTCATGTTGATGAGATCACAGTTCCATCAAAGCATGAACATAAATTGTCCTATAGCAAGCTATCATTTTCCATGGCACTGTGATCATTGTATCTTTACATTTTTTATTGTATAGCTACTTATAGTTTAAAAAATCCTTTCAAAGACATTCATCTCAATCTCTCAAAATATAGTAAGATAGTTGCAATATCAATGTAGATTTTGTAGAACTATAACAACTTCTGATGATTTTAAGCTATCTGCCACTCTGTAAAGGGCATTTATTTGCAATAATAGTTGTTTTTGCACAGTATCATGGGACTGGGTCTTCGATTAATTAAAAAAAAAAAAAAAGGCAGACTAATGTATTTTCACCAGTCAACATAAGGGGCCACTATTCTTCAAGTTTTCAGATCCTCATTTGCATTTGTAATAGCAGTACAGTTGAATTGTTTTCTCTCTTCCTTTATGCTCATCTGAAACCAAACTGAGGGAAGTTTAGTGAAGGGGTGTTGTTCATTTAGGTACTTATTGCTCCATGAGAAGAATCTAAATTTTTCTGTTCTGTATAAGGTATTTAAAAAAAAAAATAAATATTTTAGCTCTTTCTGAGGTGTCAGAGTCAGTTACCAAGAAAATGAATCAAGCTATATATCAGAGAGATTTCACCTATCTTATTTCATTGAGATAGTTATCAGTGCACTTTGAAATCCTGACAAATTAAGGATACCAGAGTTCCCTTTTTAGATGTATAATATTAAATAACTCTTCTTTCCTCTCTTTTAGTAGTAAAATGTCTCTAAAAACAAAGAGAGGGGATGAGGTTCAACTGAATAAAGTAGTTAGCATTTTAATACACCTACCTTTAAATGCCTTTACTTAAAGGAAGGGACTTATTTTAAGGGGAAATCACCACTATTACTTTCTCTCTCTCTCTCTCTCTCTGAATATATATGACTCAATTGCAACAGAAAATTATCAAGTATGGAGAATAGCCTTTTAAATCAGGTCCCTATACTGGGAAACCAAACCAAGAAAGCAGAGCTCATAAACCCCTGCACGCTCCATTACCATTGACAGTCTGAATGACAGCTCTCCTCTGACATTAACTTGTTCTTTTTCCCTGACATAATCATTAAAAAGCAAAGGCTGAAAAACCTTTACCTCCCCCAGGGCAGGACAGAAGAATGAAACACAGACATCATCAGAACCTTTCTTCCTAGACTGATTATATCCCCAGGGAAAGACATCTAATCACTTCTGAAAGCTGCAACTTTTCCTAACTTTTTCCTTTGCTTGGGGTAAACAAAATCATTCCCTTATGAAGTTCTATCACATTCAATAGGGCTGTCACACATAGACTAATCCTGATGAGAAGAACACACTGATAAGAGCCTAGGCTAGGAGAAAGAGATAATAAATAATTGGGATGAAAAGATTTGGATTCTTCTTCTTCCTCTGTTCATCACTAACTAGTAAATCCTCAGCTTCCTCATCTATAAATAGGAGCATAAATTTCACTCTGGAAAGGACCTCAAAATGCAGATAACCCAATCACTTCATTCTCAGCTGAGGGAACGAAGATTTGTCTTGCTTGATTCATAGTTCTACTTCATAATCAAGAAAAATAATGCAATATAAAGTCCCTGTTTAACCATAAAATTCTGTACACCTATCAAGTCAAGTCAACATTTATTAAACATTTGCTATGTGTCAGGCACTAAGTTAAAGTATAGAGAAATAAAGAAAGGCAAAAGACAAAACCTTGCCCTCAAAGAACTCAGTCTATGAGGGAGACAACATGCAAATAACTATGTATATTCAAGGTACAAATTGGAGATAATGATAAAGAGAAGGCACTTGGATTAAGAAGGATGGAGAATGGCTTCTTGCAGAAGGGAGGACATTAAGCAGAGACTTGAAGGAAGCCAGGGAAGATAAGAGGCAGAGATGAAGAGGAAGAAAGTTCCATAATTGTTGTTATTATTATAAACATTTTATATTATTTAATTTTATATTTTTATGCTTTATATTACTTTAGTTTTACATTTTTATTATTTTATATTATAAGCATTGTTGTTATTTATTATAAATAAAGAATAGCTAAAGCAATTTCCACTACTGTAATTATTAACTTCAATGTAGGGTTGTTGAATCCCACCAAACCAATGATTTTCCAGGGCTAGTAATTCTCAGGTCAAGCTGTTTATTCCTTAACCATGTTCTACCTACTTTTTGCCTTTCTCCAACTTGGGAGACCCCAATATCTGTATTCTTCAATTTTAGTTATCTAAATGATTCACCAATCTCCTTGCCTAATCATCCCACCAGATCAGGATTCCTTCCTTCCCAATAAATTAATTGAGCTGTTCAGATAACAGAGCTTCTACAATCTCAGACATTCCTGAGTAACTTTGAAGTGTGGAAGCAGGAATCCCAGGGAGACTTTATTATAACCATGTTACAAGTCTTTGGAGTAGCCACAAGATCATAATAGATGCCTTCCTTTTTGAAGTTCCTCATGACACAGGATACCAGGTAGCATCTGAGTGTTTTCCTTACCAGTTGGTTCCAAACCTACTTTTTGAGGGTGTCAGTAAGAGTTAGTTGACTGCATTAGAATATTTTCCTATTTCCCCAACAATACTTTTTTGATTGTCTCTTGATAAGTCATGTCTCCATATTAAACCTTCTCTGAGACATGCAAAATTAAAATGCCTACTTTTTTCAGCACCTAAACTTTTTTCAGAAACTAAATGGAAAGGATGTTTGGATGGATCTGAAAATTATTTTCTGTGCATTCCAATATATCTTCCATCAAGGATCCATGCAATGTATTGGATATTTTTCTTTAGGTCACTTTGCACTCCTTGGGTTCCAGCTCAGTGGATTACTTGATCATGGTCCATTCCTTTCTCTTCCTACATGATAAATCTATTTCCCTTTCCAATCATACATTTTCAGGTTGATATTTTTGTGCTACTGAATATTTACACAAACCTTTTGTCTCCATATTGCTTTGTGGCTTATTCATAATTTTGATTCTTCAGTAGTTGAAATGCTAAATGATTCCCAGCCAAATAGCATCATTGAGAGAATATTAGCATTTTAAGTATGAGTTTAGATGTGTCAGAGAACATATGCTGATTTTGAAGGTAGAATATCAACTTTGATTCTGAATGAGCAGGTTCAAAATATTTGTGTGTTCAAATGAGAGGAATTTCAATGTTTTTACTTAATCTATGAGTTAAATAATGTTTCACTAGATCCAAGATTTCCTGATATGGGCACTCCCTCATTTAGTGCATATAGTGATAATTTCATATTGTATTCAAGTCCTTCTTTAAGTCTTTTGTCAAAGATTCATCCATAACCTATGCTTGAAAGTTATTTGATCATTGATAGCTTCCATTGCATCATTTTTTAAATAGATTCTAGAATTTTGAAGTCTGATTTACTAGTCTGCAGACTTCAGATTCTACTGTGTTTATATTTGGATAATCAGGCCAATATTTGCTCTTCTCTGGTCCTGTTGTTCATTTCTTCTTCAATGTCTTTCAAAAACAATAGATTATGACTTGGTAATCACATTTTCTAGTTCATTCATTATTCTGGGATGATGTTTGTCCAATCCTGGTGTCTTGAATTTATGAGACTTACCCAGAATATTAAAATTATGTAGATGACCCAGGAAATCTAAAGTAATCTGAATAATATTATTTAAATATCTTCAACAGAAAGTTTACCATGAGGATGACTAACATTTATCAACTATGGATCTACCATATGGGCACTTTTTCTTGAGATAATCTTCTTTGATACTAGCTTTCAGCCTTCAGCCTTCAGGTATTGGTACACCAACCTCAACCAACAGTTATTTATTCAGCACCTACTATTTGCTAGGCACAATACCAGGTACTAAAGATAAAAGGGAAATAAAACAAGGAAGTGCATGTCCTCAAGGAGCTTATATTCTAACAGGGGAAGCTATATATATATATATA
>NW_025355557.1:0-1081 GCF_016433145.1 Gracilinanus agilis | reverse complement strand
CATTTTTAACATGGTTACATGATTCATGCTCCTACTTTCCCCTTCACGCCTTACACTCCCTCCACCCATGCCTGATGTGCATTTCCACTGCCTTAACATGTGTCATTGATCAAGACCTATTTCCAAATTGTTGTTAGTTGCATTGATGTGGTAGTTTCAAGTCTACATCCCTAACCATGTCCACCTCAACCCATGTGCTCAAGCAGTTGTTTTTCTTATATGTTTCCTCTCCTGCAGTCCTTCCTCTGAATGTGGATAGAGTTCTTTACCATAAATCCCTCACAGCTGTCTTGTGTCATTGCATTGCTACTGGTACAGAAGTCCATTGCATTTGATTTTACCACAGTATATCAGTCTCTGTGTACAATGTTCTTCTGGCTCTGCTCCTTTTGCTCTGCATCAATTCCTGGAGGTCTTTCCAATTCACCTGGAATTCCTCTAGTTTATTATTCCTTTGAGCACAATAGTATTCCATCACCAGCATATACCACAATTTGTTCAGCCATTCCCCAATTGAAGGGCATACCCTCCTTTTCCAGTTCTTTGCCACCACGAAAAGAACAGCTATAAATATTTTTGTACAAGTCTGTTTATTTATTTTTATTATTTTTTTTAAACCCTTGCCTTCCGTCTTGGAGTCAATACTGTGTATTGGCTCCTTGGTGGAAGAGTGGTAAGGGTAGGCAATGGGGGTTAAGTGACTTGCCCAAGGTCACACAGCTGGGAAGTGTCTGAGGTCAGATTTGAACCCAGGATCTCCCGTCTCTAGGCCTGACTCTCAATCCACTGAGCTACCCAGCTGCCCCCCAAGTCTGTTTATTTATGATCTCTTTGGGGTACAAATCCAACAATGGTATGGCTGGATCAAAGGGCAGGCATTTTTTATAGCCCTTTGAGCATAGTTCCAAATTGCCAGCCAGAATGGTTGGATCAGTTCACAACTCCACCAGCAATGCATTAATGTCCCAATTTTGCCACATCCCCTCCAGCATTCATTACTCTCCCCTTCTTTCATTTTAGCCAATCTGCTAGGTGTGAGGTGGTACCTCAGAGTTGTTTTGATTTGCATTTCTCTAATTAT
>NW_025355556.1:0-4133 GCF_016433145.1 Gracilinanus agilis | reverse complement strand
TTCATTAGGGAGATTGGTCTATAGTTTTCTTTCTCTGTTTTTGATCTCCCTGGCTTTGGAATCAGTACCATATTTGTGTCATAAAAGGAATTTGGTGGGACTCCTTCTTTGCTTACTATATCAAATAATTTGTATAGTATTGGGATTAGTTGCTCTTTGGCCCTGGGGATTTTTCCTTAGGGAGTTTTTTGATGGCTTGTTCAATTTCTTTTTCTGATATGGGATTATTTAGGTATGCTATTTCTTCTGCTTTTAATCTAGGCAATTTGTATTTTTGTAAATATTCATCCATATCTCCTAGATTGCTATATTTATTGCCATATAATTGAGCAAAATAGTTTTTAATGATTGCCTTAATTTCCTCTTCATTAGAGGTGAGGTCGCCCTTTTCATCTTTGATACCGTCAATTTGGTTTTCTTCTTTCCTTTTTTTATTAGATTGACCAGTACTTTGTCTATTTTATCTGTTTTTTCAAAATACCAGCTTCTAGTCTTATTTATTAATTCAATAGTTCTTTTACTTTCAATTTTATTAATTTCTCCCCTGATTTTTAGTATTTCTAATTTAGTTTTATCTGGGGATTTTTAATTTGCTCGCTTTCTAATTTTTTAAGTTGCATGCCCAATTCATTAATCTCTGCCCTCCCTAATTTGTTTATATATGCACTCAAGGATATAAATTTCCCCCCTGAATACTGCCTTGGCTGCATCCCACAGAGTTTGGTAGGATGTCTCTTCATTGTCATTCTCTTCATTGAAATTGTTGACTGTTTCTATGATTTCTTCTTTGACTAGCTGGTTTTGGAGAATCATATCAGATATTAAACTTTACTATGTACTTTTTTCTGTATATAACCCAATAAATTAAAAATGTTGCCCTTGTGAGAAAAATGGACCTACCTCAGGAAAGCCAGAGAGCAGTTTCTTGGATCAGAGGACCAAAAATGTGTTTAGTAAACCTTGAGTAAGTGATTGTAGCTGCCCAATGGGAACTAGATTGTTGCTAATGTTTGATTCCCCCATGAAAATATGTTTCACTGATACTAAATAAATTACATTGTTCTCCATTTGTGAGAACAAAGTTCTGTCCTTTCCAACTGTAGGGGAAGATTTATCCAGTATGGACTCTTCTTTCTGTGGTTGTGCCTAATCCTTTTGAGATTTCATTTCATTAGTATTAGTAGGAGCTGAATAGAGCAGTGTCTCAGATGCTGTTTTGACTAAGTTTTGACTAAGTATACCAAAAGTTGAAAGGAACGAGGTGGATCTCAGGACCCATTTGTTAGTGGATGGGGTTAGATACCTTCTAAGGTGTTATATTGAATCTCTGGGAGCTTGAAGATCACCTTTGATTGACAAATAAGTCAGTAGGATGGAATGTTCTCAGGGAAGTCCTGCGAGAGGCAGGAGGAGGGGCAGTTGAGAATCCTGCAGAAGTTCTGGGTCTTTGACCTGTGCTGAGGCTGAAGATCGGGGGATCCTGGTCTTGGAGTGAGAGGTGCAAACATCTCTCTGCAAACTCTTCCTGTACTTGAGATACAGTGCCAACCTGTACCTGACCACCACCTTGGTGTCTACTGCCCCTAGATATTAGGAGTTACATCATCTAGATATCTAGGTTTCCCAGGGCCTGGGAGGGATCCGGGAAGTGGGCAGGAGATGAAGAAGAAGGTGGAAATAACTCAACTGTAAGGCTGAAGATCTATTGAAGAAGAAGTCAAAATATCCCAGCAGTTTACCTACTCTAGTTTAGTCCTGGCCAGGCTGAACCAGAGGGAAGCTACATTGATTCTTCATCTGCCAGCAGTTGAGATTTCATTAGTAACCAGTAGAATAGGGTCTCCTATACCACAGTCCTTTACCCCTATCCTTCTAGTTAATATAAAGTTTAACGTACCTTCCTAAAGCAGTGTCAAAGCTTGTTTTGGGAAGGGAGAAATCGCAGTCAGAATACAAGTTGTTATCCTAGCTAAAGAGCCCAAATCAACATATCAATTAACCCCAGGTGGGTCCTGAAGGGATATACCTCTTAGACCTGAAGGATCCTGCCAGGGCAACTGTTATAAGGGAGAAGGGTCATCTTATTCTCTCTGTACATCAATTTACCATCTCAAATAGATCAAAAGACTCCCAATAATTATAACAAAGGTCATCCCTTCATTTGTTAAGTGCCTATGTGCCAGGCACTGGATGGGTTAAAGGAAAAAAAAGTCTTCCCTTAAAGAGCTTAAATAGATACGTAAATATAAAATACATATAAATTCATTTTAGGGTGGTACTAATAATTGGGAGGATCAGAGTAAGACTTATTTAGGAGGTGATACATGAACTGAATCCTGACCTAGGAACTCTACAAGGCAGAAGTGAAGGGGGAGTGCATTCTAGGCATGGGGGTAGCTTATGAAAAGATAGAGAACCTGAACAAGTTCAACTTTGTATCCCTAGAACTTAAGCACATGAGTGCTTAATAAATGTTTCATCCAATCAATCATTTTCACCTCTATGTCTATGGCTTTATGAATAGTATGTACCAGAAGAACATGATTATAAGACTACTGATAACTACACAGCAAGTCAAAAATCTAAGTATTTTACATGCAAGTGATAGGTTTCATCTTAATAAAGCAAAATCTTCTGTTTGAACAATTTGTTTCAGTGCTGGTTCTACATCTAGGATATATATATATACTTTTCCTGCAGGCCTCCTATTGTCTTAGAAACTGTTTTACTATCACCTTTTGTTTGTTCTGCCATCCCACAATTTAATTTGAAGCACTAAAGCTATTTGGAGAGGGATTTAGGTGAGTTCCTGCCTCTACTCCACCATATTGGCTCTGCTCCAAAATGAAAAGATTGAGCATTATAATGATTCCCAAGGCCTTTGCATCTTTGATTTCCATGATTTATTCTTCTATAAGAGACTCATGGCATTTTCTAATCTGCTTCTATCAGAGAAAGTGATCTATCTGTGCTAGTGTTTCAACCAAAGTATTCAGGCCTATAGTAGGTAGAAGACTACCTGATTATGTACAAGGCTGAACTCCCAGTTGTTGGCAAGATACAGCCTTCAGCCTATCAGAATGGAAAGCTTGCTGTATGGCACATCCAGGACTGACTTCTCAGTCTGTAAGATTAATCTAACTGCAATATGTTTGGGGCATAGACAATCATCAAGAATTGCTGTTAGTTAAGAATGGCAATGCCGGGGCAGTTAGGTGACTCAGTGGATAGAGAGCCAGATCTGGAGACAGGAGGTCCTGGGTACAAATCTGGCATCAGACATTTCTCAGCTGGGTGACCCTGGGCAAGTCACTTAACCCTAACTGCCTAGCCCTTACCATTCTTTTGCCTTCAAACCAAAACTAAGTATTGATTCCAAGACAGAAGGTAAGGTGTTTTTTTATGTGTGTTTTGTAATTAAAAATAAAAGTATGATATTATAAAACTCCTATCCTATTGGTAAAGATAGCTATTTTTCTGGGGATATTGCATAAAAATGTACTTTACGAATAAAGTACTTGGTACTTGGACAGACAACATGGGCATGACTAATGTTTACCTTTCCAAATGTACTGATGAAAATTTTAAGCACTGATTTGGTTCTTCTCTTCCTTAACCATTTTATTTTATTTTTGGTTGGGCCTTCAAGTTCATTGGTGTAGAGATTTCCCTGTGAAGAAGAAATCCCCTCTGCCAATTACATTCACTTGAGACATCAACAGGATCTGAAGTGACTTGCAGGGGTCACACAGACAATATATGTAGATTCTGAAATTTATTTTGTAGGAAAATATAAGTAATGGGGTCACCAGGGATATTAACAATCAACTATGGGGTTTGTGGGAACACTCTCTGGGATGTAAGAGAGACTAAAATTGAACACTGAAGTCTTGTACAGCTACACCACTCCCAACTGAAAAAATAACAGCCAACTGTCACTCTGGCCAGAGGTCTTGAATTAACTGACAAGTGAAATTGGGTTTTAATTAGAAACAACTAAAAGGAGGGATAGGAATGACTACTCTAAAATCTTAACACCTAATAACAAAACCCAAAGGGACAGGGAAGGACTTATTCACTACACTAATCTAAGCTATCTAACTAACAGGGCCCAAGGAGCTATACTGGAGTCT
>NW_025355555.1:0-8845 GCF_016433145.1 Gracilinanus agilis | reverse complement strand
GAGAGAGAGAGAGAGAGAGAGAGAGAGAGAGAGAGAGAGAGAAACTTGCTAAAAATTGGCAGTTGGAATAAAGAAAAGTCTCCTATTATTCGAATTATATACTCCATAGTTTCCCTTATCAAACAGAATGAGTTAATAGAGAGACAAACTGTGGAAATCAGCTCATTAAATTTGTGATGAGTCTAGGTTTCTGGACTATGTTTCTGAATGATGGTAGTTTAGTGTTGTTCATTAGAGTACTTGTAGTTTAGAAAGTATTATTTCGTTGTTTTTCTCCTGTACTCTATTGGACCCTAAGAAACCTCTGAGAGGCTTTTCTTATGCTGTACATTATGTCAGGAATGTACTTTCCCCTCAACCTATTCAATTTCTAGTGATCCTTTGAAGTTCAAATCAAATGCCAAATTCTTCAAGAAGGATTCCCTGATCCCCCAATTCCAGCCCTACTGAATAATGACTTGTCTCCTAGGATTTAGTGCTTCTTGTTTTTGCTAGTCATGGGTATTATCTGTATTTGTATTAATATTTGTCATTATTATTTACCGTAAAATTTAGATAACAGCTAGGTGGCTCTGCGGACGGACACCTAAACTTGTAGTCAGGAAGACCTGAGTTCAAATGCAGATACCTACTGCTGTGTGACCATGGGCTAGTTAATTAAATCCTGTTTGCCTCAGTTTCCTCAGCTGTAAAACAAGCCGTAAAAGGGAATGGAAAACCACTCCAGTATATTTGCAAAGAAAAACCCACATATGGTCATAAAAGTCAGACAAGATCAATACAATTGAACAACAAAAAGCTCCATGTGAGCAAATATTGAGTCTTCTTTACGTTTTTGTATCTCTTTTGCCATCTAGAATATTTCTGTGAAATCAGACTATAATTTATAAATGTATTTGAATGATAATCAAAACATTGAAGGTACAAATCTTATTGATATACCCAATTTATAACAGAGGTTCTTTTTTCAACAATTTATGACAATGGTTCTTTTTTCTCAATTACATTTTAAATTTTCTTGCTCAATTTAGCATTCTTTTAAAAAATATTTGAGATCCAGTTTCTCTCCCTCATCTCCATCCTCCCTTTTGAGAAGGCAAGCAATTTCACTTAGAATATATGTGTCGATCATAAAAGACTTTTCCATATTAGCCATGTTGCAAAAGAAAACTGAGACCAAAAACCAAAAAATAACAATAAAAAAATTAAAAAGTTTTTTAAAAGTATAATTCAATCTGCATTCAGACTTCATCAATCCCTTCACTAGAAGGGAGGTGGAAAGCATTTTTCATCATGTTCTTCAGAACTATCTTAGATCATTATATTACTGAAAATATCTAAGTCATCCACAGTTGATCATCATACACTATTGCTGTTACTGTGTACTCTCACTACTCACTAATTCTGCTCACCAGTAATTCAGTGCAATCAAAAACCACAACTTGATCAGCCATTACCCAACTAATAAGGATCCTTTCATTTTCTAATTATTTGTCAACACAAAAAGAGGTGCTCTAAATATATTCGTATATATTTTCCTTTTCCTTTTTTTTAAATTTTTATCTCTTTGAATAACAACCTAGTAATGATACTGTTCTTTTTAGTCTTTTAGACACAGTTCAAAATTGCTTGGATCACTTTATAACTCTACCAGTGGTGTATTAGCATCCCCCATTTTTCCATATCACCTCTAATGTTTCTAATTTTCCTTCACTGTTATATTAGTGATTTTGATAGGTTTAAAGTGGTATCTCAGAATTGTTTTAAAATTCATTTCTTAATCAATAGTGATTTAGGTTTTCATGTGACCATAGATAATATTAATTTATTTTTCTAAAAACTTTCTGTGCATACATTTTAACCATTTATCAGTTGGGGAATAACCCATTATTTTTTTTTAATAATTCTTACCTTCCATGTTAGAATCAATAGCGATTTTTTGGTTCCAATGTAGAAGAGCAGTAAGTGATAAGTGATGGGTGTTAAGTGACTTTCCCAAGGTCACAAAGCTATGAAGTCTCTGAGGTCAAATTTAAACCCAGGATTCCTGCCTCTGGGCCTGGTTCTCAAACCATGAAACCACTTAGCTGCCCCTGGAATGATTACTTATCATAATGAGAATCAGTTCTCTTTGGATTTGAGAAATTAATCTTTTGTGAGAAATATTGGTATTTTTTCACTCGAGTTGCCTTTTTTCCTTCTAATCTTGGAGATATCAGTTTTGTCTATGCAAAAACTTTTAATTTAATGTAATCAATAAAATCCATTTTATATCCCACAGTGCTATCTGCCTCTTGTTTAACCATAAATTCTTCCCTTATTAATAGATCTAACAGGAAATATTTTTCATCCTCCCCTAACTTGCTGATGACATCATTAAAGTTTAAATCATGAAGTCAATATGTCTTTATCTCATTATATGGTATGAGATGCTGGTCTATACCTAGTTTCTGCCAAACTGCTTTCCAGTTTTCCTAGCAACTTTTGTCGAGTTCTTGTCAAAAAAGCTGTAATCTTTGTATTTCTATGGAGGGGTTCTTAAACATTTTTTATGTCATGGATTCCTTTAGCATTCTGATGAGTCTCTGTGTCCCTTCTCAGAACAATATTCAAAAAATACATATAAGTACAAAATAAAACACATTTACTAAAATAAAATACATATAAGTACAAAAATATTCATGTTCAATTATCAAAATACATTAAAATCTAATTGATAGTTAAGAATCCTTAGTTTATAAAGATAGAGGCAATTAAGTGGTTATCAGACCAAAGATATTATTAATATCTAAACAATCCAGAGAACTGAGGTGGATGTTTTTCATTTTAAAATTATCTGGGTAATAAGAGAATTTGTTCTTCATGACTCTGCATTTTGTTTTAAGGAATTTATCTTTATTTTTTTTCTCCCAATCCAATGGAAATAGTAAGAAGTAGGGAAAATAGATTGCTATTTATTTTCAAAAGTAAAATTATCTTCCCCCAAAAAAAACTCCATTCTCTACTTTTACTTTATATGTGTAGTCTACTTCTCTAGTCATTTTTACACTGCTTGAAGAATAGAAAATATTAAGTCAATCATGTGAATGTTTTGTCTAAATCTTGTTAAACATGCAAATTCGGGAGATAATATTCAGATAAGCTTTCACTTCTATCCAGAGATTATCCATGGTATAGACACAGATACATAGTGATAGAATAAAATTAGAGCACCACCTTGAGTTCTGTTTTTGGCTCATCTTTGTTAGAGTAAAGGGGCTAATTTTCTGACTCAGTTTCCCTGTAAAAAACACTTTTAGTTAGCAGAATGATGGTAAAATGACCATATGTGTTTAAGTTAAAAAGTCTTGTTTTATCAAATGGTTTCTCATTTTTTTCCAAAGATAATTTGCTTTTGAACATATATTTGTTATAATTAACTTTTTCTTTCTAATTAATGCAGCCACAGTAAGGACTAACTCCTAAATTCCTCTAAAGTAGACAAGGCACTAGATTTCTACTAAACCTTATATAACCCCCAGGTAAATATTTTGAATCTCTAGTGCATACTTAATAGCACCTAGGGGAGAAACAGATTATTCCAGCTCAGCTGAGAAAGCAAGCCAACAGATAAGATACTTAACTCTGAAGGGAAGCAGCATGTGATAGAGAAGTGTTAGAGCTAAGACATAATCCTGGAAACATTAGTAGTCTGAACTATGTGTGCTGCTTCTCTGACAGATTGCCTGGTAATCTAGAAGAGCTTTCTGTACAGGCAAGGAAGATTTTCCTTGCTTATTTACTTTTCTATTTTTTAAAATGCTTTTTTCTTTGATTAAATGCCCTATCTGCTTTAGCCTGATAAAAAAAAAGGAAGCCTAGATGAAGGTATGTGAGCTGTACTTTTAAATTTATGTTTACTCAAAATGTTCCTTAAATCCAGATAAAGTCTTTAAGGGTCCATATTAGCAGAGTCCATGATACAGATATTTGTGTGGCATTATTCATGCTTTGATTTGAGTTTCGTTGTTGCTGTTCAATCATTTCAGTCATGTCCCCTTCTTTGTGACTCCATTCTAGGTTTTCTTGGCAGAGACACTCTCATTTCCTTCCTTATCTCTTTTTACAGAGGAGGAAACTGAGGCAAACGGTTATATGACTTGTCTAAGGTAACACAGCTACTAAATATCTAAGGTTGAATTTAAATTCAGGTCTTCCTAATTGTGGGTCCCACACTATCTGTTGTATCACCCAGCTTTTGGATGTGAGCCTAGTAATACATTTTTTTTCTTTTTTCTTTCTCTTTGGATATAAAAATTAAACTCTTTGTTATACCTGGGTATTTTTCACTCATAACACATTGTTCACTCCATATTGTCTGTCACCCCATACTATTTTATCATTATTCCTTCCCTTGATCTGTTCTTGACTTCTTCTGTATTACAAAACCATATCTTGCTAGATCACCATGGAACTTCTTCCCAGTACCAGCAGCATCTTCATCTTGGAACAACCTACCATGGCCCAGTAATTACAGAATATCTCCATAAATTCCTCCTCTCTACCCCCTTTTCTCATTGGTGAGTTCTTCCTGGACTCTTCAATTCAGAAGGGGGCACAGGACAGTTTGCCTTTATTATTCTCCATTAAGTAGCCCCTTTACTGATTTCTTTTGGACTTGAAAATTAGGTTGTCCATCTCTTTTTTTCTTTTAATTTTCTTTTGGTATACATTTTTCCTCATTAGCATGTAGGGAGTTATATTTTTATTTGCTTACATTTGCATCCCCAACACCAATCTTAGTGCCTAGCACATGATGAGCATATAATGGATATTTACTTCTTTCTTTCCTTCTTCAATTATTTCTCCAAGGAAAAGCAAAATGGAACAGTTGGACTGCCTTGAGAGGTAAGAGCCCCTCCTTCCACAAAAGTATTGGAGTAATATGTCTACTTGTTCAGGATGTTTCAAAGGGAATTCTTATTCAGATATGGGTTATTATGAAGTGACTTCTAAGACACTGTACAGATTTGAGATTTTATAATTTATTAGATCATAGCTTCAGAAATGAGAATTGTCTTACAAATCATCAGTTCTAATCCTTTCACTTTACAAATGACAAAACCAACAAATCAATGACTTGACCAAGGTCATAGAGTGGCAGAGCTCAAATTTTAATCCAATGATTTAGTCCACAAATTCTTATTAAGTACTTAATAGAGGGGCATGTTGGTGGCACAGGGGATTGAGTCAGGCCTGGAGATGGGAGGACCTGGATTCAAATCTGAACTCAGAAGCTTCCTAGCTATTTGACCCTGGACAAGTCACTTAACCCTCATTGCCTAGCCCTTATCACACTTCTGCCTTTGAACCAAACGATATTGATTCTAAGACTGAAGGAAAGTTGTTGTTTTTTTTTTTTAGTTTTTTTAAGCATCTACTATGTATCAGGCAATGTGAAAAACAGTATTTTTAAAGGTCTTGTTCTCAAGAAGTTAACATTATAATAGAGATATATGTGTACACAGACAAACTGAAGACAAAATGTAAATGAAAGATTAGGAAACTTCAGGAATTCTTTTGCAGCTGGCTAGCAAGAGGGAATTGCTGCTGAAGAAGGTAAAACTGAAGATGAATTTTGAAGGAAATAAAAAATTCTAAGAGGCAGAGAGGGGAGACCATGTCTGGAATGGGGATTGTCCTGGGCAAAGCCAAGGAGAAAGGAGATGGAGCAAATTGATAGGAAAGCTAAGAAAACAAAAAAAAGTTATGAAGAGCTTTAAAGACCAAAAAGAGGCACTTGTATTTTATCCAATAGGTAATGGGGATAAAGATAAGGAGAAGAGAGAGAAAGAAAGAAAGAGAAAGACAGGCAGACAGACAGACAGAGAGAGAATGGTAACGTGGACCAATAAATAATACAATTAAAGAGATTAGCCTTAGAAAAAGAAGGGTGATCTCTTAGATCAGTCACTGGAGTAAAGAAAATGATAGTAATATAATGAAGAATTACTTAAGGGGGACAGAAAATGAATAGAAGGGAAGGAGAGGGATCTTGTGGTCAATGACCTCTTCTTTCAGTGAAATATGAGATGGGTCTTAGTTTAGGGAAAGAGATCAGTTGAGGAAAGATATATTCACTAAGGAAGAGTGGAAAGATTGCCTTCTTACTATCCAGGTCCTCTCCAATCAAGACTAAAACATCACTTCCAATCTTGTTCTCTTCCATACAAATTCCATCATTCTATTTCATTTAAGAAGAATTAATGATATATGAGTAAAAAGAAAGCAAATGTCATCTTTAGGAAAACAAATTTACTTTTTAAGACTCTAAAAGAAGTCAAGATAATTATCAATAAAGGTGCCAATAGATGGAGAGAAAGATTTAGGATTAAAAAGTGAACAATTCTCCATTACACCTCTAGAGAAATGCATCAGAGAGATTTAAAATAGGTTCTGTTATCAAAGTGGATTTTTATAGGAGTACCAAATGTAATTCAGAAGGAAAATCAGTCTATCAATCTATAGTTATTTCACTGCATCTTTGTATAAATGAAGAACCACCTTTCACTTCATACCTACACCAAAAAGATACAAAGAACAGGAACACAAACTTCTTGAAATGGAAAGGGCATCTAGCATCAGCAACAAATGAAAGGAAAAAAAGACATGAAAAATGACGAGATTGGCCTCCCAAACCTGTTACTTGGTGCTCATCTTTGCCCAACCTTCCTATTTTGTCATGAAACTCATTTCTGCTGCTTGCTCTAACGAGCTTCCTTGACAACTGCACTTTATTTAGGGGCAGTGAATCTGACTAATATGCCCATAGCTCATTCCTCATGCTTTCTGTTTGGAGTAATGAACATGGTTTCTTCAAAAGGAGAAAATATATCTATTGCATAGCTCCATTGGAGAAAAGCAGCAGTTTTCGTTAAGAAATAGGTTTGTCTACTTTCAACTAAATGCAATCGCAATACAGAATAATGATAATTACCCCAATAAAATACAATACATTATTTCTCATTCTCTCTACCCATCTAGCTTTAAAGTATTTTAAGACCTATTAACTGAAAGTTTAGTAAAATTTTTTTAAATGATATTTATTTTATTTCAATATAATGTGATTTAAAAGTGGGTAATTACCAATAAGATATAGAACTTGACAAAGAAAAAGCACCTTTTTTTGGGTGAGGGGCACTCTTATAAAGGTTAACTGGTCATTGGATTTGCTAACTTCTAAACTAAAGTTAGGCAAAAAAAATGGTGCTGCATGTTTTGGGAGTAGCGATAACCATTACTCACCATTTCAGCTTAGAGAAAGTCATATTGGACTTCACAGGATTTCTAATGACAAATGGAGGACTTTGTCTACCCTCCTCATAACCTATTAATAAAAATTTTTTTAACTTTTGTTTGCATATCACCTTCATTCCCAAATATATCCCTCTTCAATATTTTCCCTTGTAAGAGAAAACAAAAAAGAAGAAAAATGTTGCAAGAAATGAACTAGAACACCAGTAGAGTCTAGCAGAATATATAATTTTTTTGCATCTACAGATCTCCACATATGTCAGCAATGAAGGAATGTCTTCTTGCACATCTCTCTCTATGGATCTAAACTTGGGCATTATAAGGACAGAACACTATTTCATTTCTTTGTTGTTCTTCTATTTGCATTGTAGTTCTAGCACAATTGGGTGCCAAATTCTGTTTATTCCATCCTTTAAGGGTTCATATATCTCTCTCCATGTTTGTCTGAATACTTCACTGGAGGCTGGGGAGGGGAATAACTATTTATATGAACTTACTATATATGAGACTATGTGCTTTTACAAAAATCTCATTTGATCCTTACAATGACCCTGAAAGGTAGGATCTCCTATTTTACATTATGTTAACTTATTCTATTTTAAATTATCGCCATGATTTTTTATCCATTTTATATCCACTATATCCATTGCATTATATTCATTTTATCGTTGAGGAAACTGAGGCAATTGGAGGAAAAATGACTTATCTAGTCATCCAATATCTGAGATGACATTTTGAACTGAAGTCTTCCTGACTATAGTCCCTTAGCTTTATCTACTGTGCTACGAGCACTGAGTTATCATTTCTATTACAGTAATATTACTTTGCATTCATCTATCACCTTCGAGTCTCCCCTAAAGTCTTGGAGATCTTAATGGCTGTATAGTGACATGTAAGGAAGAAATGTTCTGGAATGGGTTGATGTCACTTCTATAAAACTCAGGAAGTCTTTTCCTTATCATCATTATCAAACATCTGAAGCTGAAAGAAAACTCAGATTATCAAGTGTAACCCCTTCCTTTCAGACATGAACTACTTTGTTTGATCTTGGCTTAAGGAAAAACAACAAAACAATAACAATGATGGTTACAATAACGATGAAAATAATAACAGACATCAAATATGGATTAACACCAAGGAATGTGTCCAGGAAATAACCCAACCTCCTTTACAAGTGGTGATGTGCAAACTGATGGGAATCATAACATGGACTATTGAAGACACTATGAATTATCATTTCTAACAGCAACTGACAAAGCTCTGAATGGTCCATTTTAAATGCTAAGGCGCCATGGTGATTCCAAAATAGCACTAGGCATGTTTCAGGTCTGGAGTTAAAGGAGGGCAGAATATGTACACTGATCTTGATGGAGAGGGCAAAATTGAAGCGATGGTAATGAATGGGAACATAAAACAAAAGTGTAGAGAGGAATGAGGGTTTAGGACAGAATCCTGAGGTTCACAGAATCAGAGTTGTACATATAATGATCCAGCAAGAGAGATGCAGAAAGAATAGTATTCATGTGTATGAACATACCTATGAAAAAAATGT
>NW_025355554.1:0-1414 GCF_016433145.1 Gracilinanus agilis | reverse complement strand
AGGAAGAAAGAAAGAAAGAAAGAAAGAAAGAAAGAAAGAAAGAAAGAAAGAAAGAAAGAAAGAAAGAAAGAAAGAAAGAGAGAGAAAGAAAGAGAGAAAGAAAGAGAGGGAGGGAGGAAGGATGGATGGATGGATGGATGGATGGATGGATGGATGGAAGAAAGGAAAGGAGGGAGGGAAGGGAAGGAAGGCTCACACACCCCACTCACTGAAAAAGTGAGGATAGTCAGGGGCTCAGACTCAACACTGGAGCTCACCATTAGGCCTGCACTGCCCTTGGAGAAGGTTGTTTAAGGAAACAGAATTTGGGAGCGAGAGAGACCCAAACGGCCCTCTTACAGCGTTGTCTTTCTTTCTTTGGCCATTCCTTGTACTTAAAAAAAAAAAAATGACAGACAAGGTCTCACTCAAGGTAACAAGGAAGGCAGGGAGGGTAGCCCAGACCAGGCCAGGCCAGGCCCAGTGGTACTTGTGAATTCAAAAATGCCAGGAAGACCCAGAACCCTCCTCCTGTCCTCTTCCTCCTCCTCCTCCTCCAACTCTTCCTCCCGTGTTCTGGAACAAGCCTGGGTAGAAGCCAGGGAGGGCTGTTCTCCCAGGAAGAGTCAGTGTGAAACCCAAAATATACAAGCTCTACTCCTAGCTCCCAGGGCCACAGAAGACTCAGAAGGGAAGACTCCCTTTCTGGAGCAGGCTGGAAGGGGAATTTCTAAAACTTCATCTCCCTCCTTGGCAAAGAAGCCAATGGATGCAGCCCACCCCCACCCCACCCCAGGCCAGGCCAGGCTGCCACGGGTGCCCGGACAAATCAACCTGCCACACTACCAGGTGTCAGTCAACTGCTTTGTAATTAAGGAGAAAGTCTTACCCGGTGCTGGATGGAGAGAGACCCCAGGACGGGTGGAGAAGTGAGGGAGCCAGCAGTCCGCCACAGTCAGTCCCGAAGGCTTCTGTGCAAATCAGAGGGAGAGAGACACTCAATGGCACGCTCGGAATCTCTCCCAGGGTGCGGGAGTGAGTGCGAGTGTGACTGTGACTGTGACTCTGGGGGGGAGGGGGGACGGGGGGAAGGAGGGAGGGAGAGAGAGAAAGAGAGACGGGACCCTGGAGCAGGCTGGGTCCAGGGCACAGGCGGTCCTTACCTAGCAACGGGGCTCGGGTCGGTAGTGGAGGAGGAGGAGGAAGAGAGGAGGCGGCGGCAGCGGCGGCGGCGGTAGTGGCGGCGGCGGCGGGCCCGGCCCAGCTCTCGGCTCCCAGGCTGTCCGCCCAGCCCACAAGGAGCTCAGGCTGCCAGCTCCCAGCCACGACAACAATAGCGGGCTGAGAGAGATAGTATGAAAGGGAAAGGAAAAAGAGAGGAGAAGAGAAGAGAGAGGGAGGGAGGGAAGGGGGAGAAGAAGGAGGGCTGCGCGGG
>NW_025355553.1:0-8952 GCF_016433145.1 Gracilinanus agilis | reverse complement strand
GAGAGAGAGGTAGAATATGTATAACCTTGGGCTGGATGGTACAGTGGATAGAGCACCAGGCCTGAAATTGAGTTAAAAATCTGACCTCAGATACTTCCTAGCTGTGTAACCTTGGCAACTCACTTAACCCTGCCTACCTAGCCCTTGTCCTTCTATCTTAGAGTTGTTAGTAAGGCAGAAAGTAAGGGTTATGGAAGGGATGTGGCAAAATTGGGACATTAATACTTTGCTGGTGGAGTTGTGAACTGATCCAACCATTCTGGCTGGCAATTTGGAATCATGCTCAAAGGGCTATAAAAGAATGCCTGCCCTTTGATCCAGCCATACCATTGCTGGGTTTGTACCCCAAAGAGATCATAGATAAACAGACTTGTATGAAAATATTTATAGCTGCGCTTTTTGTGGTGGCAAAAAACTGGAAAACGAGGGAATGCCCTTCAATTGGGGAATGGCTGAACAAATTGTGGTATATACAGGTGATGGAATACTATTGTGCTCAAAGGAATAATAAACTAGAGGAATTCCAGGTGAACTGGAAAGACCTCCAGGAAGTGATGCAGAGCAAAAGAAGCAGAGCCAGAAGAACATTGTACACAGAGACAGATACACTGTGGTAAAATCGAATGTAATGGACCTCTGTACTGGCAGCAACACAATGACCCAGGACAATTCTGAGGGATTTATGGAAAAGAACGCTACCCACATTCAGAGGAAGAACTGAGGGAGAGGAAACACAGAAGAGGGGCAACTGTTTGAACACATAGGTTGAGGCGGACATGGTTGGGGATGTAGACTCGAAACTACCACACCAATGCAACTATCAACAATTTGGAAATAGGTCTTGATCAATGACACGTGTTAAAACCAGTGGAAATGTGCAGCAGCTATGGGGGGAAAGTCGGGGATGGGGGTGAAGGGAAAAGTAAGAGCATGAATCATGTAACCATGTTAACTTTTCTAAAAAATAAATATTTTTTTAAAAAGTAAGGGTTAAAATATATATATATGTATATAAAGTATATCAAATTTCTTGCCCTTTCAATAAGGGGGTGGGGGAGAGAGCATTTGGAACTCAGCATGTTTTTTAAAAAAAGAATGTTTAAAAATATTTTTCCACGTAATTGGAAAAAATAAAATATTTAATTTTAAGGGGGAAAAAAAGATCAGGGGCACATCAATGAGAAGCTTACTCTCTTGCTGCTTGCCAATGTGTAACTGGGAAGAAACTTACCCTTCCAAGGTTTGCACCCTGAGAGAAAGCTCTGGTCACTGTAGACTCCTCCACATCTCTGTCCACTGAGGTCTCTCCCTTTCTTCCAGGCCCAACCTAGGAGCCACCTCCTCTAAGAAGCCTTCCTTTGCTTCTCCTCCTCCACAGCCCAGATAAAAAATGAGCTTTCCCTCCTCCGATTCCTCACAGAACTCTGTGGCCTTCTCCCTTGCTCTTATCACATGCACGCCTCTGTATCATAGTTATTTGGGTGCTTGCCATTTTTTTATTCTCTTGTAAGTCCCCAGAGAACAGTCTGGTCCTTGTCACATCTGTCTTGGAACCCTAGGACTTTGCAATACATCAGAGATCTGTGATTTCAACATTGCAGAAAATCTCTCTACCTTTATAAGATTTTCAGTTTAGAACTGATTATCTTAGAAAGCTGCCTGGTGGTCCAAGTGGCTTACACATAGGTACACATATTCACTAGATGTCAGGGATGAGATTTGAACCCATCACTTCTAGATTCCAAGTCTGGTCCTTCATTCCTTACACAATGGCTGTCTTTACCCTTGCCCAAAACTTTTTTTTGCCCTGATATGTAGTTTCATTATAAAGAATTTCATAATAAAATACATTGTAAAATTTTTTCATAAAGAATTCTCTGGACAGACATTCCCTCTCTATACAGGTGTAAACTTTCAACTTATCATTTACTTAAAGTCTTAGAGAGTCATCTGGGGCCATCGAGAGGTTAGAAGCAACTCTTCCATAGTCATAGAGTATACCAGAAGCAGAACTTGAACTCGGCTCATCTTGACTCCCAGGCCATCCCTCTATCCTCTACAATTTCCTCTCTTGTCCTCAAAAAGTAGAGTAATATTCCATGATGTGTACACGCCACCATTTGTTTAGCTCTTTCCCAAATGTTACACTTATAGTTTGTTTCCAGCTTTTTGCTGTTACAAAAAAAAAGGGAAAAAAAAGTCCTGCTGTGAATATTTTGGTACACGTGGCTCCTTGCTTTCTCGGCTAGTCAGTGACCTCTTTGGGACATAAATTCCATGGTGGAGTTGATGGATATAAGGGTATGAACACTTTGGCAACTTTTCTTGCCTAGTTCCAAATGTTCAGGGCTCTGAAATGAATTACAAGGTTAAATGCCATTCAGAGGCCATCAAGATCTCCCTGTTTTACCCAGCAGTAAAGAAACAAGGTCAGAAGCTATGAAACAGCGTAATTAATTCTTTTACCTGTGCAACCTCATTTCTCTCCTGTCTGGGGTTCAGGAAATCCCCCCAAAAGTGCCAATCTGTGATAACTTTTGCTGAAGTGCAGAGGAACCCCACCCACCCTATTTTATCAGCCCTAACGGAACTCCGAAGACATTTCAAGGTCAAAAAGGCCATTTCTCCCCATTGATGGATGATCAGAGAAATGCTGCTTAAAACATGTCTGAATTACCCCTTCATAGTCTTCAATTTGGCAAAGAAAGTAAAAGATCAAAAAATGTAATATGTGGTAAGAAGGATCCACACTCACTCATTTGTTTATTTTAATTCTGAACTTAACTGCCAAAAGGGGAAAACCCTCCATATACCCAGCAGAACACAAAAAAGAGAAGATTCTATATGAAATCATAAGTCTGCTTTTTTTAAGGTAGGTAATAAATTCCATACATTACCTTCAAAACTGTCCTTATAAACTTCCTTTTGTTCTCCTGTGCATTAAAAACAAAAATTTCAATAGCCTTTTTGGGGGGCATCATCATTGTTAACTCTCCATCTTCCCAACCTTCTGCCCTGCAAACTTCCTGTCAATTAACAGAGAGAAGGGGACTGCGGGGGACAGGGAAACCCTTGTAATAAATGAGCACAGTCAAGCAAAATTTATTTATGCAATAGTCATGTTAAAAAATTATATCTCTGAGCTTTGTGTCCATCACCTGTGTCAGAATGTGGATAACATGCTTCATCAAAGGACCTATGAAGACATGTTTAGTCATTATTTTGATCGCCAACTTTTTTTTAACCCTCACTTTCTATCTTAAAGTCAATATGTGTATTGGTTCCAAGGCAGAACAGTAATGGCTAGCCAATGGGGGTTAAGTGACTTGCTCAGGGTCACACAGGTAGGAAGTATCCGAAGCCAGGCTTGTACCCAGGACCTCTCATCTCTAGGCCTGGCACTCAATCCACTGAGCCATTCAACTGCCACCTTGATCACCAACTCCTTAAATGAAAGACACACCAATTGACTGGAGACAGCTAGGCAGCACAGGGGAGAGTGCGCAAGACCTGGAGTCAAGAAGACTCACTCTTTCCTGAGTTCAAATCTGGTCTTAGACACTGACTAGCTGTGTGACCCTGGCCAAGTCACTTAATTCTGCTTGCCTCAGTTTCCTCATCTGTAAAATGAACTGGAGAAGGAAATGGAAAACCACTCCAGTCTCTTTGCCAAGAAAACCCCAAAAGAGGTCAAGAAGAGCCAGATAGGACTAAAAATAATCAAACAATACCAATTGACTACTGGTGGAGCTGTTAATTAGTTCAACTGTTCTGGAAAACAAAATCTCAGATTGATAGACCATAGGATCATAGAATCCTAGGATCCCAGTATTTCAGAGTTGAAATAGACCTCAGCAGCCATCTAATCCAGCCCATACTCAACAGGAATCCTCTCAATACAGCATAACCAACAAGAGAACCTCAACCTTTTCTATCAGGAGGAACCCCCAACCTCCCTGGACAGCCCATTCCCTTTTAGACAGCATGAATTGATAGGGAAATCTTCCTAATATCTAACCTAAATTTGTATTTTTTGCAACTTGCCCCCCACCCCCATTACCCCTGATTCCATCGTAGATGTCCAAAAGAACAAGGCTAATCCTTTTCCATGTGGGAACTCCTCAAACACTTGGAGACTGCCATCATGTTCCCCCTGAACCTTTTTTCCATCCTCCATTCCTCCAGTGGGTTCTTATATGACATACTCAATGCCCTCCACCATCTTTGTTGCCCTCTTCTGGACACTTCCAGTTTATCATCGCCCGTAAGTTGTGGATCCCAGGGCTAAACACAATATTGCAGATGTAGTCAGATCAGGGCAGAGTACAGATGAATCATCACCTCTTTATTACTAAGAGCTTTAATGCAGTCCAAGACAGCATTAACTCTTTTTTTCTTCTTAAAACACATTTCTGTTGAGCTTGCTGTCCATCAACAACCCCCAGATCTTTTTTCAGACAATTTGCTGACTAATTTTTCCTCCCTCATCCTGTACATAGAGAGCCAATTTTTTTAAGCCAAGTGTAAGACTTTACATTTGTGTCTATTAAATTTCATCTAGTTAGATTCAGCCCAATGTTCTAGCCTACCACCATCATTTTGAATCCTGAATTTGTCCTCCAGCATATGCTCTGTTCCTTCCAGTTGTGTCACACGCAAATTTGACAAGCATAGCGACTATCCCTTTGCCCAAGTTATTGATAAAAATGTTAAGTAGCTCAAGGCCAAGCCTAGATCCCTTAGGCATGCCACTGAAGACCATCTGCCAAATTTGTCTTTAAACCATTAACAAAATCTCTCTACCATTCAACTAGTTCTTAATCTATCTTCTGATATTCTCTTCTAATTCATGGCTCTCCATCTTTTTCACAGGAATACTAAGAAATATTTTATCAAATGCGTTGTTAAAAATGAAAGAATGAAGAAACTCATTTATTATGTGCTTACTATAAACAAAACACTGATCTAAACTCTGGGAATACTATCAAAGAGATCACATTCTACTAGAGAGAGACAAAAATATAAGAGGGTTTGGCTGCAGGGCAGATGGTAAAACTCAGTGGCCCAGAGGGCAAATAATTCAGTTTGGCTACAGTATAAAATTTAAGTATACTATGTTTACTGGCATTCCCTGACCTCATATTTTAATTACCCTGTCCAAAAAAGCAAATAAGGTTAGTTCAATATGTACTTGTTTTTCAAAAATCCTTACCTTCAGTCTTAGTAACAATTCTAAGAAAGAAGAGTGGCAAGGGCCAGGCAATCGAGGTCAAGTGACTTACCCAGGGTCACGCAGCTAGTAAGTATCTGAGGTCAGATGCTAACCTGGGTTCTTCTACCTGCAAACCTGGAACTCTATTCACTGTGCTATTTAGCTACCCCTCTGTCCTGGTTTTGATGAAGCTATGCTGACTGCTGTTAATTATCCATCTCATAATTCCATCCCTTCTTTGGTTCTCCTCTTACCCAGTGATTTTTAACATAGCTTTTAAAAATCGCTTTTGTCTTCCCTTCCCTTCCCTTCTCTTCCTAGCTTCAGCTCATTCTGAGGTTTAACACAACTGACTCTACTTTTATAGGACCTCCCCACAATTTGGAACTATGCAGGGAGTCCCTAAGCTGATCCTTTGATTCTTTGCTATATACTCTTAAGTTTATTCCCCAAGGAGGTCGATGACAGAAAGAAAGGTTCTAGATATTGCCAAATATTCATGTCAGTGCTTTTCGTAATAGCAAAATGAGCTATAGGTCTATTCACTAGGAAATGGCTGAATAAATGATGACTTGGGAATATAACAGGACATTTTTGTACCATAAAAAACAAGGAATGTGAAGAATTAAGAGAAACCCAGAAAGACTGTGCCAAGTGCTGGGTTTCCCCTGTCTTCACTCTATATCACTTTATACAGTACCTGGCACATACTAGGTGCCTAGTAGGACTTTAGAGTTTACAAAGCACTTTATATACATTCTCTCATTTGATTCACACAACAATCTTATGAGGTAGGTGCTATAAGTATTATTAAGTAAGAAATTTCCACCCACAATGATTCATAGTTCTTCCATTATCCTTTAGGATTTTTGCAGGACCAAATATTACTATTTATGAGCATTCACCTATCATAAAACAATCAGTTAAAAGCCCTGGAGCTGTTTAGCATGGACAACAGAAGTCTTCAGGGATCGTGATGGCTGTAGGCTTTCTCTACTTGGTCCCTAGGAGCAAATAGAAATTGCTAAGAGGTAGATTTAAGCTTGATAGAAGGGGAAACTTTCCAAAAATTAAGGCTATTTTGAAAGTGGAATGGAATGCCTTGGGAAATGTGGGGTCCCCCTTGATGGAAATCTTCAAGCAAAGGTTGGATGACCCCTTGTCAGGTATGTGATAGAGGGATTTCTTTCCCTGGGGACAATTTAGACTGGAGGCTTCCAATTGTGGATTTCTATGATGATTTCCATCTTTTTGAGAAGGAACCTCAGACCCAGAGAAACATCGCCCATGGTAATACAGCCAGTAAGTATCAGGGCTGGAATTTGAACCCAGGTCTCTCTTGTGACCATGTCTGGTACTCTTTACATGTCACATTGCTACCTCTACAAAAGAGAGAGAAACTTCAGTTCTTTTTAATAAACATTTATAGGATGCCCACTCCATTCAGACAGTCCTGAAATGGCCTCTGGAGGAGAAGATAAAGTCTTTGTTCTAACGGGGTTTGCAGTCTAACAGAGAGATGAGACCCAAATACAAATGCTTATAATACGAAATTCATACACCCATTAAAGGCTGCAAACGAAGTAGCATGAGAGATCCAAGGAGCAAAGTTATTATTGAATCAAGAGATAGAGGAAAGCTTCATAAATCTGACTCAACTTCAATAAGCAAAGGGGAGGAAGGAAGACATAGGGGGGAATCTCCCCTCCTTCCAAACACAGAAGACAGCCTGATTAAGGCACAAAGGCAGACCTATGCAATGTTTTCAGGGTAGGGGAAAGAGTAGTCCAATTTGGCAGGAGCATGAGGAAATCCATGAGGGAAGGTTGCAAGATATCTCCAGATTGTAGAAGGCATTGGATGCCAGTTAAAGCTACTTGAAATTCACTCCAAAGGCCAATAGGGAGCCAATGAAGATTTTTAAGCAAAGAGTGACATGACCAGAAAATTTTAAAAAGTGCTCAGATTTCAGGTTCCAAATAAGTATGCAACAAAAATTTCACACTTTAGGCTCCATCTTAAAAATGGTCCATCTGTCCCTTTGCATTTTTCTCCCTCTCAAAACTGGTCACTTTTGTCCTTTTTCCCAAGATCGACAGTTCAGGAGACTGGCAGCTTCTTGGCTTTCATTTGCCCTGGATTTAATATAATGAGTTAGTCCTTCTACCCCCTATCTCCAGACCCCAAGTAATGATCTCCTCCCTATCCTGGTTGGGATGGAAGTGACCTGAACAGGGCAAATGAAATTCAACCACCACAAACAAAGACTTTTCTGTGGCATGTGCAAAAAGGGTTACAACAGTTCAAAAAAGAGTGAAATTTGAGCTTGAAGGATGGGTAGGATTTAGAGACATGGATCCGAAAGGGAAGGTGATTGCAAGTAGGAAGAATAGCATGACCAAAACCCTGAGGTTGGGAGGGAATATATATGGCCTGTTCAGGAGGACAGTCAGATGACCAGATAGACAAGGAAAGAAAATGAAGGTTACCAACTGATAGGAGGTAAGATCGAATACCTAGGGTGGAGCCTGATTGTTGAAAGCTTTTAAGGGATAACCCTAAAACGGAATAACATCCTTCTCTGGACTAGTGTTTCCATGGATAATTTTTTAAAGACCCTTTACCTTCTGACTTAACAACTCTAAAACAGAAGGTCAAGGGATAGACAAATAGAGTTAAGTAACTTATCCAAGGTCACACAGATAAGAAGTGTCCAAGTCTAGATTTGAATCCAGATCCTCCAAACTCCAGGTTTGATGCTCTAGCCACTATGCCACCTAGCTGCCCAGGTTCCATGATTAATGCCACTCTATTAAACTAAGAAGAGTGACCCTGGGCAAGTCACTTGACCCCCATTGCCTACCCTTACCAATCTTCCACCTATAAGTCAATACACAGAGGTTAAGGGTTTAAAATTAAAAAAAAAAAAACTAAGAAGAAAACTATAACTTGAAGGTCCTTCCTCTTTGGAAGCTCAAAGAATGGTAAGAATATCATAGAAGCATAGATCAAGTGCTAGAAGGGACCTCAGAGGCCATCTAGTCCAATCTCCTCATTTTATAGATTAAGAAACCGAAGCCCTGGGAAGTTAAAAAGGTTGTCCCAGGTTACACTGGAAGTAAGTGTCAGAGGTGAGATTCAAACCCCCATCCTCTGACTCTAGAAACTAGTGTTCTTTCTGTATCTCAGTGCTTAAGCCAGTGCCTGGCATAGAGTAGATGTTTAATAAATGTTTATCAATTGGGGAAAAAGACGAAGTGGGTATTTCCCTCACCCTACTAAGATTTTCCTATCCAATGATTATCAGGCAACACTGTCCTTGCTTTATACACATCCCTCCAGTCACTAATGGCATGAATTAAACAAACTCAGCCCTAGGGAATCTCACAGATTCATATAATCACAGAATCTCAGTCAGACTGTTCCTCAGAGACCCCATGTTTAAACAAGAATCTTTTCTATAATACACCTGATAAGTGGTCATCCAGTCTGCTTGAGGATATCAAATAAGGGGGAACCCAATACCCTTCAAGTTAATTCTTTCCATTCCAGTTTTGGATAATTCTGATTATTTTTATTTTTTGCTATTTTTTATTCATTTATTTGTTAATTGGTTACATTAAAACTCCTACCTGTTTCTTCTCCTCCCCACCAAGAAAGCATTTACCCAACAAAAAAGTACATATATATATACATATATGTTAGAAACACAAAAGACATAATTTATATGTGTGTATATA
>NW_025355552.1:0-9679 GCF_016433145.1 Gracilinanus agilis | reverse complement strand
CTCTTTCCTTCCATCTTGGAATCAATATTCTGATGACTCTGAAGACCTGTGAGGATCTTGCATTTGCCTCAGGTCACCATTAAAGCAGAGTTCCTGTGCCAGCTAATAGGAGATTTCGATTGATGGACAGATAGATAAAAGGTTTTATTCTAAATTAAACTCCTAGTGGATCAATAGCTACCAGCATGCAAATGGATGGTCATTAGCCCCCTATCTGGTGGGCTGACTTGCAGATAAGAAAAATGATGATACCACTGCTTACATAATTAAAACAGCTCCTTGGCAGGGGTTTATAGAGCAGAGTTATCATAAAGGAAACAAGGATGCCAGACATAAAGCCCTTGCTATGAAGGTAAGAGGTTGGGGGTGGGGAAGCTATGGCTTCATCTAATTCATCTAATTGGTCAGTCTCAAATATCTTAGAGTAAATGTTGTAAAGCTAATGGAAAGAACACTAGATTTTTGTGGGGGTAGAAGTAAGGGGAGAAAAGGAGGAGTACTACTTAGAGAGTTTAGAGTAATCAGCCTTTGAGAGGTTGATATTATTTATTTGCTTCAGTCATATCCAATTCTTTGTGACCCAATTTGGGATTTTCTTTGTGGAGACACTGAAATGGCTTCCCATTTCCTTCTTCATCTCATTTTACAGATGGGAAAACTGAGGCAAAGAAGGTAAAGTGACTTTCCCAGGGTCATACAATTAGGATGTGTATACGGTCAGATTGGAAATTAGGAAAATAATTTTTTATTTCTTTCTGATTCCAAGCCTAGTGCTCTAACCCCTTTGCCACTCAGGTGCCGGAACAGAGGCTGATGATAGACATATAAATCTGATGTTTCCACTGATCTTTAAATTAAGGGTTGAAGAAAGTAGGCAATTATGGACAATGGGAGATAAGGAACAGGGAAGGAAAAATGAGCTAATACATTTGCCTGCCATTTCCCTAGAACTTTGGAAATTTTTTGGTTACTGTATTTTAAATCTATAGAAACGATAGTTTTTATCTTAGAGGTAGAGCTCATTAAGCATTTAGATTTATCATGTTAGCTAAGCAACTAAGATTTAAAATCAAACTTTATTTTTGAAATGCTTGTAATTTCTCATAGATTTATACAATTTATGCCTTCTTCCTACTTCTATGAAGTTTTAAAGGAAGTTTATATTTTTCTCTCTAGTTTTATTTTGCTGAGAAGTCATCAAGATTGACCTAATCTGTATATTTAAGAAGGTTCTTTCAAAATGTGATGCTATAAAGGGGTTGATTTCTTTGTTGACCAGATGGAAATGTTTGGGTTGAATCAGAAATGCTTACTCTATCATGGTCAATCCAGCATATTTTTAACTGTACCTCTAAAAAACATATGATTGAGAAATCATTCATATCAAATAATGTAATGAGCACACCTGGAAGAGAATTCCCAAGATATGTAAGAGCAAGTCATCCCTGTAATAAAAGGAATAAAAGAAGAGGTAAATGGGGGTTTTGGTCCTTTGGTGGGCAAGGAGGGTGCAATAGTAGATTGAGGTGGTAAGGAGAGATGTAAGGGGATGGCTGAGTTTAGGGAAATAGAGGACAAGGTAGTATAATGAATGGTAAGGAGAGATGATGAGGCAATTAGGGGAGGTAGCAGCAACAGGGAGACACTCAGACTAGAGACTGGGGTTACTGGGGAAGGAAGGCCAGACTCTTCCAGGAAAAATGGTATCTCTACAGACACAAAGGTTAGACCCAGTCAGAAGTGGTTTGAAGAGGGCTTTCTAGTCAGTTTCTCAAGTCCACAAAAAAGGAGTCCCAAGGCTCCTCCCTGTTAGTGAAACTGAAGGGTTTCCAGGAGGAATTATAGAGACAACTACTTCCTCCCAAGATGGATGCTCCCAGCTTCCCTCAGGAAAATAAAGAGATTATTCCTTCCCTCCTTCAACTCTCACTTATCATCAAGCCAATGAATTAGCAAAGGGTTTGATTAGGTAACATGGGGTTTATTAAAGTTTCAGGGTTGATTATAAGGAGAGAGGAGTTCAGTTTCCCTAACAGCCACTAGGGAGAAGCTCAAAGTGGGGAGGGTCACAGGAATGGCTTGGACTGAGAGCCTGTTCTCTTTCAGCCAGGGAAGTTTGGGTGCCCTTGAGGTTAGGGAGTACTAAAAAAATAAAGCAAGGGATAGTTTGTTTCAAGGGTAAGCCCTACTTGTCTATGAGGAACTAAATCCTCAAAGTCTAATTGCTACAACCCAAAATTCCACCCTTCTCCCAAAGCCCACAGGAAAATCAGGAAGGTAATAGGGGAATGAAATAGGGAAGGTCAAGGAAGAAGTTCAGAGAAGTTAGCTAAGCTCCAAATGTCCAAAGACAAAAGCCCAGATTCAAGGCAAGGTTTCAGCCTGAAGGCAGAGCCCAGTTCATCCCTCTACTCTTCACAAGCTTCTGGGACCAACTGCCTTTTGTCAGAGTTCTAAGGCAGGCTAGCTGCCAGAAGTTCTACAGTTAGGTTTTGCAAGGTAAATGCCTTGATTGCATCTCTGCATTACATCCCTGCTCTGAGTAGTCTAGATGGTTGATTGTTGTAGACAATTGCTAAGTATAGGGGTAAAATGGAAACGTTATTGTTGTGTAGTTTCAGTTGTGTCTTACTCTTTGTGACCCCTTTTGGGTATTCTTGGCAAACATACTGGAATGGTTTGCCATTTCTCTCTCCAGCTCATCTTACAGATGTAGAACTAAAGCAAACAAGGTTAGATAATGTGCCCAGGGTCACACAACTAGCAAGAGAAGGAGGGGTAAAGATTTAAATCTTCCCTTATCTTCTCCCCCATCCAAGGCCCCAGTCTTGGCCACCTTACTCACTTTTAGGCAAAATTTCCCTTTTCCTACCACTCAAATCTAACAAGTAGCTAGATTTGAATTTATGAAGAAGAGTCTTCTGGATGCTAAGCCCTGGGATCTATCCACTGCACCATCTAGCTGCCCAAAAGCCCCAAAGCAGAAGTAGTTTCAATTCAACAAACATCAATAAGTACCTACAATATGTAAAGTCACTGTGCTAGGCACTGAGGATAGAAAGATAAGAAAGAAAGAAAATGATTCCTACTCGGAGGAGCATTATATTCTCCTGGGAAGATATAATATGTGAATAAGTAAGTTCACTACATTAAATTATATTTTTCTAGGAGGATACACCATGTAAATAAGTAAATAGGAGCATTTGGTGAAGGAGTGAGCATTGGCAAATAATTATTTCTTAGATTTACTGAATAATGTTTTGTTTTCTCTTCTTTGTAATCTTACATTCTTCCAATATAGCCATTCTATGTTGTTATAATTATATTTGAAGATAAAAACCAATCTTTTAGTGCTGCATGCTTATCTTTATAGGTAACTGATCTAAATATTAGTTTTTTATTCATATGTAATACATAATAGATTTTCTTGTTTGAATAAGTGGACTTTGTTAGAAAAAAAATGCATGTCTAAAATCTTGCCTTACAGACTATACTGTTTGTCTCTACTGACTTACCGGCAAGAAGCCTTTTGAGTAGAATAAACGAATTCACATTTTCCATGTATGCAGTAACCATTGAAGTTTTCAGGACAAGGTATGTGGTTTCCAATATAAATATCTTCTCTTTGATCACTGGCATCTGAAAGAACCACACAAACACATTCACCAAATGTCAAAATGCAAATAGGAAAAAAAATTATTACTTCCCCCCCAAAACAGAAAAAAGTAATAAAGAACAAGGTAGTTGGGTAGCTTTGGGTTCAGATCATTTTGAACACTGTACAATATGGGACTATTATAAGCTACTATTATTTGAAAACAAAATGACAAATTTCTCAATCAAAGAAATAATTCAAAGTTTTAGATTAGAAGGTGTACCTCTGTAAATGATAGCTGAACCAAAAAGGTAATGGTTTTTGAGCAAATTTTTGAGCAAAAAAAATTCTAATCTTTCATTTGTCCACATTGTCTACATCCAGTTATTAAGGCTAAAAAACTGATATAAAGTAAATTAGTATTTTTTAATCTATAAAATAGACATTTAAGTCAAAGCTTTATTTTAGCAAGGAAAAGTCTTATTTGTGCCTTTTGTTTTTAGGCCAGTCATTTACTGATCATTTGCTCCTCCACTTACTCTAACCCCTATCAAAAGTTTCCTTGTAATAAAGAAAAAATAGTTAAGCCAAACCAACAGACAAAATGATGGGACCCAGTAATAGGTGTTACATTCTGTACCTATAGTCCTCCACTTTCTTTCAAGAAGAGGGAGCTATATTTCTTTTTCAATTTTATGGAACCAAGAATAGTCATTACAATTAATCAGACGTTGGCTACCTTTCAGAATTCTTTTCATTTACATTTTTCTGTCCTTTATGGACATTGTTCTTCTGGTTCTGTTTATGTCATTCTGCTTTAAACTGCACAAGACTTTCCATGTTTCTCAGAGGTGTCATTTCTTAAAGTGTCAACATGGACAACTAGGTGGTAAAGTGGCTAAACTACAGACCCAGGAGACAGGAAGATTCATCTTCCTAAGTTCAAATTTGGCCTCAGACACTAACTAGTTGTGTGACCCTACAAAAGTCACTTAACCTTGCTTGCCTCAGTTTCCACACCTACAAAATGAGCTGGAGATGAGAATGGCAAAGCACTCCAGTATCTTTGCCAAGAAAACCCCAAATGGGAGTCATGAAGAATTAGAAAAGACTAAAAATACTGAATAACAAAATGACAGTACAAAGAATGTCGCCTTTCAAATTTGAGTATTTGGATTCAAATCCTGCTTCTGATATTTACTGTCTATGTAACACAGAGCAAGACATTTCAACTCTCCAGCACTTAGTTTCTTCAAATATCAAATGAGAAGATGGGAATCAATGACCTCTGAGGTTTCTTCCAACTACAGATCAATGATTCTATATACTATATTTTGTTCATTCATTTCCCAATCAATGTATACCCATTTTGTTTCCAGTGTTTTGCTACCACAAAATGTACTGCTGTGAATATTTTAGCATATATGGCGCCATTCACTTCTATCTTTGACCTATTTGGTATACATGCCCAATAGTGGGGAATCCTTGGATCAATATGGGCTTTTCTCTTCCTATGACTTCTAACTTGATAATGTAAATGAAAAATCAAAACAAAATAACCTTTCTTTTCCCCTTAAATCCTTCCTACCACTTGATTTGTTTATCATGGACCTTTTATGTTTCTTTATCTCTCCTTTGGCCATCTGCCAAATCATGCTGTTGTTTATATGGCATTATGAATTGCCATCTGGCCTTTCTCGACCACCACTGCCAAATCCTTTCATCAGGACTTGTCCACTGTACACCTGGATGGCCTGTAGCGGTTTTTTCATCAGATTCTCTTTTCCCTCCTATCTATCCAGTATACACACAGCTGCTACAATCATCTTCCATTCATGCTGTTTTACTTACGGCAGCATGGGCAATGATCATTTTTCTCATCAGCAAGGCAGTCTATATGTCAGCTATCATCAACTGGGATGAGGGTAGCTACTGATCAACTGCTAGTTTCTTGGCTGGTGAAAATGAGATTCTTCTTTGAACTCTGAAGTAGCTTCAATATGCTTCTTGCTTGTTTTTTTGATTCCTCTTTCAAACAGCACCAGGTCATCAGGAGATAGGACATGGGAGCTTGATTACCTCTATTTGTTAATGGGGGGGGGGGGTCAACTGCTGTTGGCCACAAATCCCAGATATTTCAGAATTTTATGAATCAATATGTTATTTTTTGAGACCCAGAACTCAAAGACCCATAGAATTTCAGAGCTGGCAAATAGCTTAGAGATCAGCTTATCCAACCCCTTCATTTTTCATATGAACAAACTATGGCCCCTAAAAATTTTCAGGTTTTTTGGTCAGATCAGATAAATAGAGTTGATACTTAATGCCAGATAACATGATATTTAGATGGATTCAAGCAAGAGTGTGATTAATGGACTGATAGCAATATGGAGAGAAATCTCCAGAGATCTGCTACAGGATGACTCTGTCCTTGGTCATCATCAAACCAACATTTTTATAAATGATTTGGATAAAGACATAAATAGCATGATGAGCAAATCTAAAGGGCACACAAAGGTAAGAAATATAATGAATGTCTTGGGCAAAATCAAGCTCTAGTGAGATCTTGAAAAGCTAGAAGAGTGAACTAAATCTAATAAGATAAAGTTAAACAGAGTTCAAATCCCCCAATTCCATTTTGGGGAAGTACTTTATTATTGGGAAATCCTTCCTCAGGCTGAGTAAAAATCATTTTCCTGTACTTTCTATACATAAGTCCTAATTCTTTGCTAAAAAGACACACTGAGTAAGTCCCTTTAACTTTTCTGTCCCTCAGTTTTCTTACTTGTAAAATAAGGGGGTTGAACTAATGATCCCTTCTAGCTTCACATCTACTTATACTGTTTCTTTTTAATAAACCACAATAATTGGCTACCCCAAATGGCTAAACAAGTTCTGGCATATTAAATGTGATGGAATACTATTGTGCTCTAAGAAATCATGAAGAGGGTGGTATCATATAAACCTAGAAAGACTTGTATGTACAGATACTGAATGAAATCAACAGAGCAAAGAGAACAATTTACACAATAACAAGAATATGGTAAAGTCAGATAACTTTGAAAGAATTAGAAACTCTGACCATTGTAGTGAGGATTCCAGAGAACTGAAGAAGAAACATGCTCTATCTACCTACCTCCTGAAAAAGGTTAAGGACTTAGACTGGAGAGTGAGACGTTTATTGTTAGACATGGGCAAGATAGAAATTTATTTTGTGTGACTATCCATGTTTATAATAGGCATTTGTTTTCTTTCATTCTTAATTGGGGGAAGGGTTTGAGAAAGTAGGAAATAAAGTGGGTTTTGTTGATATATGTATATATATATGCACATATATATGTATGTCCAATATATGTAAATATATGCACATATATACACACAAATATATGTGTATGTATATGTTGTTCAGTCGTGTCCAACTCTTCATGATTCCATTTGGGGTTTTCTTGGCAAAGATACTAGAATGATTTGCCTTTCTCCAGTTCATTTTCCTGATGAGGAACTAAGGTAAACAAGGTTAAACAATTTGCCCTGTGTCTCACAGTTAGAAATTGTCAGAGGCCAGATTTGAATGAATGAATTTTTGTGAATTTGAATTTGAATTTGAAATTGAATTTTGTGAAAATGAATTTGAATGAAGAAGAGTCTTCTTGACTCCCGTGCCAACACTCTTTCCACGGCACCATCTAGCTGCCCACAAATACTTATCTATCCCAGATTTGTCACCTGAAAATGTGATACTATAGATGTGGTCCAAGCAGAGCAGAGTACACCAGTATCGTTATCTCCTTATTCCTGAAAGTTGTACATCTCAGTGTAGCCCACATATGCATAAGCACACTGTTGACTTACTCCATTAAGACCTCCAGATCTTTTCTGGAGAAACTACTATCTAATCATGCCTTTTCTATTTATTTCATTTTTAATTTTATTATTTATTTCATTTATGAAGTCAACTTCTTGAAACTAAGGGTAAAACTTTACATCTTTCTCTATCAAATTTCACCTTACTAAATTCATCCTAATTTACTAGACTGTCAATACTCAGGATATTTGAGGTATTTAAGAGATATTTGTTGATGGAATGAACGAGTAACCAGGGACACTTGTCTTCCTCCATGAATATATCCCCATAATTTGTGGCACAATGCTCTGATTCATCACTGTTTGTGGATTCCTGGTCTAGGTGTGAAGTGTTTATTTCAAAGAAATGTGAAGTGTTCCTTTCAAAGAAATGTGGTAGTGAGATAAGCTTCAAATGTTCTAGTTACTCTCTGTACGGTGCTTAGCAAAGAACAGGCAGAAAGTGGCTCTGTTTGAGCAAACACTCTCAAGGGAGTCTAAACCTGAAGCAGAGGAGTAAATAATGACACACTCTACTCATGGCAGCAACCATCTCGGATCTCAGAACAATCTTTGCCGGTAAGAAAAAAAAGTTGAAGAAAGCAGATGACCAGCCACAGTCTTTTTTAGCTAACAAAGGCAGCATAAAGTAATAGATAATGTTGGATATGAAATCAGATTTAGAAAATCTGGAGTCGGAAAATGGAGTTAGAGTTGGAAAGTCTAAATTCACATCCTGTCTCTGATACTTGATAACTATGTGATCACGAATATATTCTTTTACCTCTCTCAGACTCAGGTTCCTTATCTTTAAAATGGGGATAATAGCCTCAGTAATAACACCTCCACAGGAATGTTCTAAGGCTCAGATGGGATATTATACATAAAGAACTATGTGACTGTCATTTTTATTCACCATTACAAGTATTTTCAAAAATACTAAGTATGTGACTTTCCAAAAGAATAATAGCACAATATAATGCTTTAAAGTTTACAAAGCACTTTACAAGTATTATCTCTTTCTTTCCTTCCACAACCCTGAGAGGAAGGTACTATTATTATCGTCTTTTGCAAATCAGGAACTTGAGACAGGCATAGGTTAAGTGACATGCCCAGGGCCACACAGCTAGTAAGTATCTCATAAATTAAGCCATCTATTAAATATTATAAGGAGATCATAGCATTTAGAGCTGGAAGGGACTTTAGAGATCCCCTGTATTTTATAAAAGTGACTTTCTGAGTTGACACTGATGGTAAATATCAAAACACAGATAGAAAAGCAGTCTTATTTGAAGTTTGTCTTTTGTTGCTATTTAATTTCTCATGGGTGAAATTAATGAGATTTTAATGATTATAACTCCCTCCAAACTATAAATCACTGCTTAATCTGCTTTTGTTTTGCTTTAAATATATATAGATGTACATAAAAAATATATATAGATGTATCAAATGAGATATTCATAAAGTCTGTGGCACTTTAATAAAATTTATAATGTGCTTAGCACATAGTAGGTATTTAATAAATACCTGTTCCCTTCTCTTCCTTTGGATTCCCTAATAGCTCCAAGTATTCAAATAATCGGCCAGTCCATTTGTTGAGATTCTCTTCTAACATTTCTCACCTAAAATGCCCTGTCTACAAGAGGGTAGGATGTAAATATGAACACATGTAAACTTTATACCCTTTTTAAAAACCACTGTATATGATTCTTCATGTTTATACCTCGAAGCTTTGAGGGGAGGGCTGTGTTAAGAATGAAGATTTTCTAGTATCTCAGAAGATTCAGAGGTTTAAAGTTTAATTTTGCCAAGTAACATAAGTCAAATCAGAATTATTTTTCTGCCTGTTTCTATCCAATCAATATACTATGGTTTTAAATATGGCCTTCACTTTGGCTACTAAGACCAGGCTTTCTTCTTATAGAGAAAAATAGGAAAGATCCATTTAATCTCTTTGGAAGATGAGAAAAAGAAGGTTCATTTTATTATCTTGAAGAGTTTGTTATTATATGTGTGATATGTGTCTTCTGTCACAATTTAAGCAATGGAAATATATATTTCTTGAAAGAAATGGTATAACTTATATTAGACTACAGACAACCTTGGATGGGAAGAAAGGAGAGAGGGAGAAAATCTGATTCCTAAAATGTTGGAAAACAATTCTCAAAAATTATTTCTAATGCAACTGAAGAGAGAGAAAGACAGAGAGGGAGAGAGAGAGAGAGAGAGAGAGAGAGAGAG
>NW_025355551.1:0-6890 GCF_016433145.1 Gracilinanus agilis | reverse complement strand
AAAAAAAAAACTTGAATTAGTGCTTGTTCCTGGACAAGTTTATATTGACTGTCTTGTTTGCAAACAAGTGCTGGACTGACAACTATCAGGCAAATGCCAGACAGATGTTTCTGATATTCTAAATGAGATTTCTGAAGGTTTCTCTTAAAGCCTGGTATTTCACTGGTGAGTAAATGTCCAGGTGGCTGGAATCACACAGGCTCATATTGCCATCAAGTGGACAGTCTTGAAATTTTTCATTTTTGACCCTCGATTTGATTCAATTCAATGAACATTTATTAAGTGTTTTGGAATTATGTTTATAGCTTTTTCCAATGTGGTTTTCCTGAGCAATCAATCCACTCTGCTTAGGCTAGGTTAGGAAACCAGTGATTCATGATTGATTATTGTCTCCTGACACTTGACCATGAAACCACAACTGATGACCCAGCAGTCATCCATTCCAAACAGTTTGGAAATTCTCTCTACAATATCCTTGGAAAGCAGTTATCTAGTCTTTGCTTCAATACCTCCAGTCATGGGGAATTCACTACTTCCAAGAGGCACCTCACTGTTCAGTGATTCTGGTTGTATGGATGTTTGTTTTTTTTAAGTTGAGCTGAAAGTTGTATCTCAAGGAAAATTAGACTATAGTGTCAGGACTGAAAACAACCCCATATCAAGGAACACACTGATAGCTGAGCAACACACTAAATTGTGTTACCTTGGGGCAAACTTCAAGGTGAAAGCCTCCCATTTTCCACAAGAGAAATAATGAAGGCAACTGAAATACTCAATAAATTATTAATATCCAATTAATATCTAGGGATCTTTTTGTAGGGGAAAAGTTTTAGTAAGCAGTGCTCAAAACAATCCAGTGCCATGGGCACTAGATCACAGAGTGTATGCCAAAGAGTAAGGCATAAAAAGATTAGAAAGATCATTAAGGGTCTAGGTTATGAAGGATTTTGAATGCCCAACAGAGGATTTTGTATTTGCTTTTGAAGGTGATAGGGACCCCCTGGTAGAGGCAGAGAAATAGGAAACAGGATGTATATGAGAGATATTACAATGATATAAATGGCAGGGCTTGACTATTAATTGAATATGAGAGGTGAAAGGGAGTGAAGAATCAAAAATGACATCAAGCTTTTGAGCCTGAGTGACTGCATGATATGCTCACCAGGAATAGGAAGTTTGGAGGACGGGAGGATTGGAAGGCAAAGATAACGTGTTCAGTTTGTGACATGCTGAATTTAGGATGTCTGTAAGTTATCTAGTTCAAGATATCCAAAAGACAATTGGACATATTAGATAAGTACCCAATAAATGGTTAAAACTTATAGGGCATTCACTACATGCTCAAGGAAGATGTCAAAGAAGTAGAGATAAAACTGGGTCTTAAGGAATCACCAAGTTAAGAACGGTGCAACACAAAGGAGTAGATTATACCATGGAGTTAGACTGAGGTAAGTAAAGGCACAGCATTCAAAATGTGCATTTCTCTTGGAGGCAATGAGGAAATCAACCTGGTTTAGATGGAGGGCTCATAGAGTCAAAAGAACACCATCAAGTTTCCATCTCTTCCCCTGACTTCTCTCCTGAGCTCTAGACCCACATTCTCAACTGTCTTAATACTTCTCCATATTTATGATCTGCTGGAAGCTCACATCCAATATGTTCCAAAGTGAACTTACCATTCTCCCCTCCAAAAAACCCCCTGGTCCTCCTTATTTCACTTTTTTTGCATGCAATGTCTCCATTTGGCCAGTATAAACTAGAAGGCACTCTTTAGCTGGAAAGGCAATAAGCATAAGCCCAACATCACCATGTATGTCTCTAAACCAAGAACTAATCTAACTAGGCTGAGGGAAGCTCATCCCTATTGGAGTTATAGAATAATGCATTGTTTTAGGCCACAGCAATTCCCAAAGGTTACCTGCTAAGGTAGAGTCTGGAGATCTTTATTGAGGGAGGGAGGTCCCACCCCCAAAAAATCCCATATCCCTACTGTATTAAGGTATACTCTGAGTCTCCTCACTCTTTCATTAAAGTTCTTCTACAATCTGCTCCCATCTATCTTCCATTTTATCAGGTATCACTCTTCATGTACTCTGGTTTAGACAAGTCAGACTTCCTTGGGTCTGTAAATATATCATGTCCTCCCACCTTACCTTCATGTTTTCTTAAACTATTCTCTATGCAGGGGCATGCTAATAAATATTTCATAATCAGATCTCTGGGGTGGGGAGAAGGTTTGCATGCCATATGCATATATATGTATAATTTGCGATATTTGTAGGTTTCTAAAGTATAAATGCTCACACTGAAAATTTAGCAATCAGCTCTTAGGAACTCTTCAAGGTAGCTCCAGCAGACTCCTGCCTTTGCATCTAGAATAGCCTCTGTCCTCTCTTCAGTGGCTGAATTTCTCTTCCCTCTCTAAAGGCTGACTCAAATACTTCCTCTTCCAATGTCTTCCAATGATCCTTGAATCAATGACCTTCCCCTTCAGAACTCTCATAGCATTTGGTTTGGAATGTCTTTCTAATACATGACCAAAAGTAACGAGTCCCAGATTTGCAGTCAGAACTCATGGGTTTCAATTCCTGGTCTATCACTTGCTATCCACGTGAACTGGAGGAAGGAACGTCATCACCCTGGGACTCAGTCTCCTCACTAAAGCACAATAAAGAAATTATAATAAATAAGCTCTATGGTCCATTCCAACTTGAAATCTTGGATTTATAATTATTTCTATTGCTCTTATCTGCCTACTTGCATATAAATCTAGGAGGTCAGAGACCTGGCCTTATCTAATCACCATATCTCTTTCAACACTAGGACCAACTGTTAACAAGGCTATCCAATTCTCTCCATCAATTATCCTACTCCTGGAGTCCTTCCCCCATATATATATAAACAATGAACCGAATGGGTTGAGGGCTGGTAATCTTTTCACCCAGGATACTTTGCCAGTGATAGAATGTATTAAAGATGCACATTTTTGCTCAAGAGACTAAAACATTTTGTAAGAATTATAAGAAGAATAGATCATTACGGTCAATTCCCAAATCAACAGCAAGAATTTGAACCCAATATAAGTGGAGAATTTGAGATCTTAATGTAACCCAAAAGCTATGTGTTGTACATGTCTTCCCGGACATCCCTTATCCTAGCTATTTGACTCAGGTTCATTTTATATATGTGTAAATAGAGTATGTGTGTGTCTGCATACATGCTATATATACACACATGTGTAGGTACATACAAGGAGTCTCCAAAATCTTAATGTAGTGCAGTTTTAAGCTTATCGAGGCTCCCACAAGTGTATGGGAGTATAGCATTTAATCAATGTACAAATATGCATACCTACACACTTAGGTATATTATATAAACACAGTATAATATTTAGAAGTAACATCAGTAAATCACTTTATATAGAGAGAATGTGTATATACATGTATGTATAATATATGCATGTATGTTAATATATTCAGAGAATCTCAAAAATTAACATTAGCATAGTTCTACATTTATTAAGGCCTAAATAAACTTGTATAAGGGTTATTTGAGCTTCAATAAGCTTAAAATTACACAAAGACTTTTGTACAAAAATACAAATATACATGTGTGTTTGAGTGTATGCATGTAGAAATATGTATATGTGTATACATATATATGCTTATGAGAATATGTATACAACACATATATCCACACAGAAGGCAGATCTAAACATTTTATCAATTATGGAAGGGTGGGGAGAAGTGCCAAGTCATTCAGGATTCATGAGACACCCCAAAGAGGAGGAAGCCTTTCCCAGGAGCCCACAGGAATGCTAAACCAGCAGAGCCCAAGTCACTAAAACTGTAAGATGAACCTGGACATCAATCAGTAAGCCAGTGACGTAAGACCTTTCCCAGGGTAATGGGATTATATTTATTGGAGATTTAACTAAGTACATGAAAGGCAGTTCCCATGTATGCCAAATATTTGCTATGATGGATGGATTTTTACATGAAACAAACATAATGTGGTAGAATTCTATTGGGTCCTGCATGGAGATATCTCAATTGATGCCAAGCCAAAATTCAGATGTGCAGGCAATGATTTAAAGGGTGGCCCTTTGTGGAATTTGGGCACATCACATGCTTTACAGACAATTATTTGTATCAAGAAATATGAGCGAGTAGCTACATAGATTTCCCTCCCCCACAAGTTATTAAAAGATTATTTGAATTGGTGAGGAAAAATTCAAAGGAAGGCTCTGAAAAACTCGGTGGCCAATGGGTGTAGAGTGGAGTGCATTTCTATATTAGTAAGACATTTGCCAATTTTCTCATGCAAAAATCCTTTGAAGGCTTTTTGAGATAACAAAAGAAATTGATGATAACGATGTCATCATTCCATGCTATCATGGAATCCACACTTTCTCCTGAAACACATATTTGGTAGATTTTTTAAAAATTAAGTCATCTAAAAAAACTAAAGTTCCTCAAATTCATATTCTGTCTAGAAAGAGAGAGTACTTATATTCCTGAAAAAAAAAGTGAAAACTATGGCTAATCAAATGAAAGAAGAATATTTAAAATTTTCCTGGGTTTGAATATTCTTAACCTCCAACTGAAACAGAAAAAAAGTAAAAGCTTCACTTATCACTTGACCAGTTTATAGTAGTAAATTCTCTTTTTATTTCAAAGGCCTACACATTTCAAAATATGAATGAGTATTAGGTTAACAGATTTAGATCATCAAGGAACCTTAGAGGCCATTCAATCCAATCTCCTCAATGTTATAGATAAGCGACCTGAAGCCCAGAGAAAAGGCAACACTTTTTAATGGGTAGCTCTCCTAAGAAATGCATGCAGAACATGGTTTTCATTTAACCTGCATTAATGTTTTCTCCATCACTTTCTTAAATCTAGACAATAAACAAAACAATAAAACGAGCCCTAATTTTTACCATTTGCAGATTTCCAATGGTCAAGTGGTTACTCTGAAATGTTAATAATCATCTTATAAGCTGGTAGGAGCTGACTCCAGTGTACTCCTGCCTACAGAAGTCCAGTGAAATGTATTATGTCACAGAGGCAGTAAGCTGAAAAAAACTGATAGTTGAACCCAAGCCCTCTTATTTATGAACTTTCCACTCTTCCACAATGGATCCAAAAGTCTTATTTCATTTGAGTAAGAATGATGACTAGATTTGCCTTGGGATCGTATATTTAAACGAGTATTTGAAACTAAGCATTTTATTTTGTCTTGACTATGGGTAAAGAGTTCTCTGATATATCAAAAGTTATATTGAATCCTTCCTATTGTTAAACACAGCTTTTTTTGATTGTATATGTATTGTATATGTACAGAAAAGTTGTTTGCTCATCCTTGTAAGTAAGAACTGTTTGCTTTTGTCTTTCTATCTTAGAAAGAAATACCAAGTGAGATAATATTTGTAAGGCACTTAGTACAGTGCTTGGCACATAGAAGATGCTTAATAAATGTTTGTCCCCTCCCCTTCTTTGTCTTCCCAACAAGTAACATAATGCCTGCATAGGAGGTACATAATTCACATTGAATTGAATAGAATTTCTGGACAGTTTTCATTGTTAGGAAATGTTTTCCTTAGACTGTGCTGAATTCTGTCATTCATTAGTCCTATTTCTGTACTCTGAAGCCAAGCAGACCAAGTCTTCTCCCCTAATAGCAACTTAAGGTTCTCTGTGGTTCTGAGCACTTGATTCTTTACAATTTAGAAATCCACGTTTCTTCTACCTGGTAATTCAAAGGTTAATCTGCAGACTCCAATTTCCTTTAGAAAAGGTGTAAGTGAAAAATAGTGTGATAGAGCCCAGTCCAGGGCACATTCCTGTTAGCAGCTTGGGCCAATCTTCTACCACACAGAGCAAAAACAAATTCAGGGCTGCAATTTGTTTACTCATGATGGAGGATTTCAATCATCCCAATCACATTTGTGTGTTTGAAATGCTCCCGAACTAGAGATCCAAATCATCTTTCTTTTGTCCGGGTTCTCACATAGGTGATGTGTCAGTCTTGGCCTATTCCCCAAGGAGGTAATTCTGTGAGAATGCTTCCCCCTTCCTGTCAAAGTCAGAACTAAGAGACGGATGCTGCAGTGCTGGCTCAGGTTACCCCCATCTTCATTATTCTCACAAAATCCACTTGAGAGCAGAGTCCTAGAGCATTTGGCCACAAGTCCATAAATAATTAATTGCCCTTTGGAGACAAGGACTCTGTCCCCACCTCCCTCTTCTTGCTGCCAGGGCCCTTTACATCTGTTCACTTATATCAACAAAAAGATGAGCAAGAGGCAGGAGCAGCGGCAAGGGGTTTGGCCATCCCATTAAGGAAAGCACCCAAGGGGCTAAATACGATGCGTGCTGTTGATTTAATAGCTAGGGGACAGCGTGGAAGCGGATTGAATATAGTATGTAAGAGTCAGGAAGACCTGAAATCCCACATTCAGCATTTATTAGCTATGCGGTCCACCCAAGTCACTTCATCTCTTGGTTCCCAAATTTGCAAAATGGCAGCAACAATAGTAGCAGAGCTTGCTGCAGAAGCATTGCTGGGGAGTTCAGATAAGATCATGTATACAGAGTGCCACATGAATTAACCAAATGAGGGCCAACAGGGTGAAGTGACTTGCGCAGGGTCACACAGCTAGTAAGCATCTGAGGCTAGATTCAAACTTAGGAAGAGGAGTCTTCCTGATGCTAGATCTAGAACTGAATCCACTATGGCACCTAGCTGTCACAACTCCCACAATTGTTGTGAGGATCAAATGAGAGATAGACAGATATACATATTATATAGTTATGTATTTATTTCTACACATTTGTTTATTTATGCATACTTATATAAAATATATTTATATATACACACACATATAG
>NW_025355550.1:0-3350 GCF_016433145.1 Gracilinanus agilis | reverse complement strand
AAAGAATCAATCCTAAGGCATCTTTAATGGTATCATAAGGGTGGAATGGCATTTTGTCTGTGTCAGGAGTAATACGTGCTGGGTTCTTGGAACCTGTCTCATGCAGGAATAATAGGTGGACGATTACTAGAGCCAAGATAACGAAGGGTAGGATAAGGTGGAAGAGAGTTGAGTTAGTGTAGCCTCATCTACGAAGAAGCCTCCTCAGATTCCTTCCACTAGTGTAGTGCCAACGTAGGGAATAGCTGATAATAGGTTTGTGACTAGTGTAGCTCCTCTGAAGGATGCCTGTCCTCATGGGAGGACGTATCCAGCAAATGAGGGTAAGCAATAGGATTACTCCACTAGTTCAAGTTTCTTTAAATAACTCGGATCCATAATAAATACCTCGGCCTACCTGAAGAAATAGGCATATTAAGAATACGGATGCTCCGTTGGTGTGAAGCTTCCAAATGAGTCACCCATGGTTTACGTCTCGGCAAATGTGAGCTACTGATGAGAAGGCAGTTAGTGTGTCTGATGTGTAATGTATGGCTAGGAAAAGTCCTGTCAGAATTTGAATAACTAAGCAAATGTCTAAAAGGGATCCAAAGTTTCATCAAGCTGAAATGTTAGATGGTGCTGCTAGATCGATGAAGGAGTGGCTAATAATTTTTATGAGTGGGTGGGTTTTTCAGAAGTTGGTCATTAGATTTTTGTAGTTGAAATACAACAATGGTTTTTCATGTCATAGGTTATGGTTAGAATCCATGCTAAAATAATAAAAAAAAATTTTTTAATTTTTGGGTTTGTGGCTTATTATTTCTAAACCTTCTATATATGTACTAGTGGTGGCTTGGGTTGTGCAATAGTAGTAAGTTTGGAAGATGTATTTTTAGGATTAGTGGGTTTTTTTTAGTTTATTTAGGAGGAATGCTAGTGGTTTTTGGTTATATTGCTGCTAGAGTCACAGAGGAGTACCCTGAGACTTGAATTGGTAATGCTATAGCTTTTGGTATGTTGTTATTTGTTTTATTTAGAGAGTTAGTATGATATCTTATGTGTGGGGAGGTTGAGGTTAATACAGCAATTGAGTTATTTGATTTTGCTGAGATTTATTGTGTGGGTCAGGATTTTAGTGGTGTTTCATTATTGTACTCTTGTGGTAGATGAGTTTTAGCTTTATTAGGGTGAATTTTGTTCATTATTATTTATGCTGTGTTGGAAATTCTTCATGGGCATAGACTAGATAAATATTAAAACAAAGATAATTGAAATCATAAGGGATATGAAGTGATATATATTTTTTGATCAAGTCTTTTTGAGTAGAAGTAATTTGTGAGGATGATATAGAGTGAATGTTAGCTTGACCTTTCAGTCCTGTTTTTTCATACCAGTTTAGATCAATTAGATCAATGGTAGCAATTCGTTGGCCAATAAATAGATTTATTAGTGGGGAGACTCGATGTATAATGAGAGTGAAATATTCTAATATATTTGAGAAGTTAGTAGTATGGTTTATTGAGTCTATACATTTATTAGCAAATGAGTTAAGTTCTAGTCTGACTAGAAGGCCTAGTAGGGTAACGGTAGGGCTGATAATTTGGTTATAATGGGTATGGTTATGGTAAATGATGATATTGGTGGAATATTTATTGTTAGAAGAAAGCCTGTGGAAATACTTCCTAGGGTTAATGAGGTTTGGGTTATTCTCATTAATACAGGACATAGATGCAAAGCGGAATAGATGATGCGTAGGCTGCAGATAGCAGTAAAGGAGGTAGCAATTAGTGTTACTATCAGGGCTCATTTTTTGTGTATGATGTGTTCAGGGCTTCAATAATTGAGTCTTTTGAGTAGAAACCTGCTAAAAATGGTGTGCCATCAATGCTAGGCTGCCTGTTATTAGGGCAGATGATGTAATAGGTAGCATGTTAAATAGGCCTCCTATCTTTCAAATGTCTTGTTCATCATTTAGGCTATGAATAAGGGAACCAGAGCATAAGAATAATATTGCTTTGAAGAAGGCGTGTGTACAGATGTGAAGGAAAGCTAGATGAGGTTGATTAAGTCCAACAGTCACCATTATTAAGCCTAGTTGGCTAGATGTTGAGAATACTACAATTTTTAAAATATCATTTTGTGTAATTGTGCAAATAGCTGTGAATAGTGTTATAGTTGCCCCTAAACATAGGGCAATTGTTAGGATTGTTTGGTTACTTTCTATTATAGGATGAAATCGAATTAGAAGAAAAATCCTTGCTACTACTATAGTGCTTGAATGAAGAGGGCTGATACAGGGGTTGGTCCTTCTATTGCTGAAGGAAGTCATGGATGAAGACCAAATGGGGCAGATTTTCCAGTTGCAGCAATGACTAAGCCTAAAGTGCAATTGTATTGATGTTAGTGGAGAAAATATTTGTAAATCTCATGAGTTATTATTCAGTCTAAGTCATAAATCCAATATCACCGATACGATTATATAGGATTGCTTGGAGGGCTGTGGTGTTAGCGTCTGTGCATCCATATCATCATCTGATTAATATGAAGGACATAATACCTACACCTTCCCATCCAAGAAATAGTTGGAACAGCTTCTTGGCTGATACTAAGATAATTATTGTTAGCAGGAAAGTGATAAGATATTTGAAAAATTGGAAGATGTTAGGTCAGAATATATATGTCATAAGAAAATTCTAGAATAGACCAAGTCACGAATAGGGCAATAGGGATGAAAATGACTGGGGAAAAAAAAAGTCTAGTTTAAAACTTATTGAAATGTTAAATGTATGGATTGAGAATCAAAGTCAATTTGTGATAATTGATTCTTGGCCATGGTATATAAAGGTAAACAGAGGAAGGAGGCTGGTTAGGAAGGCTAATATAGTTATGTTTCTGCAATATCATGGAAAACATTTTGTTTTGTGGGGAAATAATAGGTTGTATAGTAGAGGTGAGATTAGCAATATAATGAATAGAAGAGTAGTTGAGTTGAGAATATAATTAATTACTTTTATTTGGAGAGATGTTTTACTTGCAGCCTATATTATGGCTCATATCTAGGATTCCCCCTCAAAAGGGGAGTAGAAAGATATTCATTATACTATATGAATGGGACAAGTCTTATATCTTACACACACAAGTCAGTTGACCAATATGCATTTGTTTATCACCTAGTATGAGCCAGGTGCTCATGGTGGGGAGGAAGAGAGGGAGAGAGAGAGAAAGGGAGAGAGGGAGAGGAGGAGAGAGAAGAGAGAGAAAAGAGAGGGAGAGAAGAAAGATAGGGAGAGGAGAGAGGGACAGAAAGAGAGAGAAGAGAGAGAGAGGGAGAAAGAGAGGGAAGGAGGAAAAGAGAGAGAGAGAGAGAG
>NW_025355549.1:0-8691 GCF_016433145.1 Gracilinanus agilis | reverse complement strand
TTCCTTCCTTCCTTCCTTCCTTCCTTCCTTCCTTCCTTCCTTCCTTCCTTCCCTCCTTCCTCCCTTCCTTTTCTTTCCTCCCAAGAAGCAGTTTATTGGTATAAGGAATGGCTAGTGAAGAAATTCTTGAGAGCATAAAAAAATTATATCATTTTTCCAAGGTCAAACAGTTAGCATATATCAGAGGTAGGATGCAAATGAAGATCTTGCTGACTGCAAGACAGATTTTCTCTCCATTACATCTTGCTATTTTTCATGCAATACTTTAGAGACAGTGAATTACTTTAGAAAAAGAAGGAAAAAAGGAGAGTTGGGTGGCTCAGTGGATTGAAAGCCAGGACTAGAGATGAGACGTCCTAAGTTCAAATTTGGCCTCAGACACTTCCTAACTCTATAACCCTGGGCAAGTATCTTAACCCACACAGTATTGATTCTAAGACAGAAGGTAAGGGCTTTTAAAAAAAAGAAAGAGAAGAAAAACCAGAAGGAAGAGAGGAAAAAAGAATGAGAAGAAGGAGGAAGAGGAAGAAAAATAAATGGAAGACATAAAAAAGGGAAGGAGCAGAGAAAGAGAAGGCCAGTGACTATAGTGAAAGACCTAAAAGCTTTGACCAATGAGAATTAATTTTTGGGAAAAAAAAGCGGGAATTTGGTAACTGTTTAAGCAGTGGAAAAATTGTGCAAGAGTTATTAAATTTGTCTTATTTTTCTGGACAAGGGGGCACAGAATCAAGAGGGAAGAATATCCAACAATTAGATATGTACAAAAATTCAATTATCTACTTCTAAAGATTATGAGTCTCCACTCTTTGGAAGTTTTCAAGTTGCATCATGTCAGCTAATGTTGTAGTGGAGATTTCTTCAGGCATGTATTGGGATGCTGACATCTCTTCCAACTCTCACATTGGGTGATTCAGTGATAGTTAAAGCTTATGATCTAGTCTTATCAGTCCTTCATCAATCCAGCAGCTTACTGTGATTATTTTCCATTTTGTCTCTTTGACCGTTCCATTTCCTCTTTTCCTTTTTCACATCATTTATGGCTAGCCCAATGTCTATGTCTTCCTTCAGTCTCCTTCCTTAAATCCTTGCTTCACCTTGGCATCTTCTACTTGATATACTATTATTTTTTACTATATATACTTAATAATACAGTTTTGAATGGTTTGAAGGTTGGTTCATCAGTCTTGTTTCCTCACTCATATTATTAGACTTTTTAGGCTATGAATGAATCCAGTGATATTCATGGATTGCCAACTCAAAACAATTAAGCTGTTTAACTTTTTTTTAAGGTCGCTTTAATACACTTCATTTAGAATATTGGAGAGAAACAACCCATTGTACTCTTTTTTGTTTGTACTACATTTAAAATATCATGATTAGTTTCCTTAGTCTCACATTTTACTGAGTAAATGACCAAGTATAATATACAGAGTAGAGAGATATGTCCAGGGTCATACTACTAGTATGTGTCAGAGGCCAAATTTGAACACTGGTTTTACTCATTCCAAATCCATAGCTCTACACATCATACCACTTAGAGAACAGAAACAACATATACACAGATATAGTAAGAATAGTAACATAGTATGTTGAAAAAAGGGAGAAAAAAAGAGAAAGAAACAAAGACAGAAAAAGTGAAAACTGAAGAAATAAGAAAAATATTCATAGAGGGGGAAGTACATGAGAATGTAGGATTTAGGGATGGCATATAGGAAAGAAGAGAAAACTTTTGGTCTTAAATTTCTCAGTGGAGTAGTACATGAGGCTATGTTCTGAGTTTGGGACTAGCAAAGCAATGAGAAATCTTGAGAATGTAAGAGTTAAAATACAGGTGAAATAAAATCACAGGAACATATAGTGCATCCAGTCAGTGCTGTGATTTCTACCTCAAGGGAAGAAGACGCAATAGCTCAGGAGAATGCAGTGAAAGATTATTGATGAGATTGATTTAGTATTAAAGGTTAGTAAGGAGAAACCACCTTAATAAGACAGTGGTAAGTGAGTGAAGAACATAGAAGAGAGTACAGTTAAACCAGTCAATTACAATTTCAGGACTATAAATGGGGGAAATAGGATGGAAAATCTAATCCTTTCCTGTGCAGAAAATGGGCAGGAAAAAACAAAAAGGCATAGAGGAAGAGGAAGTGAGGGTGAGGGTAAATGAGGAAGAGAGAGAGATGGGATACAAAAGAATTTCTAAAGTCAAAATAGCATAAATGACCCAATAATGATTGATGGTGACATGAAGAGTCTGACTACCCTTTTGGATACTTGAGGTAGAATGAATCTTTAGGTAATGGAAGCTGAAGAGATTGATGAATTGAAAAGTACGGGAGATTGGGGGGAAATCAACATTAATCAATTATCAAATATGTGTGAAGCTCTTACTCTATGACAGGCACATTTTGCTGGACCCTAGAGATCCAAGTATAGAGAATCAGACATTTCCTACTTGCAATTAACTTACATTCTCATGGTGGAGAAAACTAGTGCATATAAAATAGATGTAGCAAAAATATTGAGTTTCTTCATACACATGAACACATGCAAAGTAGTTAAATACAAGGCAGCTAGAAAATGTGAGCACTATCAAGAGGGTGGATCATTATAGGCTTTCCCCAGAAGATGATACCTAAGATGTATTTTAAAGGAAAGAAGGGAATCTAAAAGATTTCCATGTTGACATGGGAGTTGGCCCTCCCAGAACAAATAGAGTGCTTTATGTGAGGAACAAAAAGAAGACCAATTTTTTCTAAGTCATACAGTGTGGGGGGAGGAGTAATGGCCAGCGAAGGTGAAAAGATAAATTAAGGCAAGATTACATCAGTCTCTAAAATCTAAAAAGGATCTTTTATTTTATCTGAGAAGCAATAGGAAGCCATTACAGTTGGCTGGGTAGAAAAGTCGCTTGATCAGTTCTATATCTAAGAAAAATTTTATACTGGCAACAGTGAATAGCATGGAATACAGTGGGCCAAGAGTAGGAGCAAAGAGACCAATCAGAAAGTTATTCAATAACCTCAATGAGATATAAAATGAAATGAAGTGAAGTGAATATATAAATGAAGATAACTATCACCTGAATGGAGAATATTTAACATTTCAAAGTAAAGTTGAGGGGCTAGATTAGAAAGTCTATGAACCTGACATTGGTCCCCATGAGAAATGAGGCTTTGGGACCTGGATTTAGGTAGAACATAACAATATTCTTGAAGGGATGAAACAGGTAGATAGTGAACCTTGAAGTCACAAGTTAAAATATAATGCTAGAGAAAGGAGGGTCTCTGAGTGGCAAGAGTGCACTAATTATCTCTTTTGGTTCATTTTGTGAGGTAGTATGAGAGAAAGAGTAACTGGAGATGAAGGTCGACTATGATGCAATATCTTCTAAATAGAAATGCATTTATATCTGGTCATAATACTCAGAAAAAAATTCCTACACTCTTCTATATTTCCATTCATGAAATATGTTTCCTCCCTCCTCCCAAGAACGTTTCAATGAATAAGTTGCATCTTTGGACTATTATAAGACTTTGTAAATAAATTGTATTTCAAGGAAATTTGTATTTATTATCTATTTTCGTAATGAAGATGAAGTCAGAACTTAAAAGGGAAATGTTCAAAAATGATCATTCTGAGTTTTTAAAAAATGAACTAGTATAAATTGACACATGTTAATATTTCTGAATTTTCTCTTTGCCTTATTCGTCTTCCAAATTCATGTTTATAATATTCTGTACAGGAAAACAAAAATAAAACAAACTTATTTTCCCAGGCCACTTAAAATGGATTTATATTGGTCAAATTTCAGCTGAAGTTCTGCCATTATGAATTTTTGCTTCTTTTTAACCCATATTGGAATTATTAGCCTTAACCCATGTCACTAATACCTAATAATACTTATATCTCAGAGTAATATAAATTAATATATTCTATATATTTCTCTCTGTCTCTCTCTGCCTCTATCTCTGTCTTTGTATCTGTCTGTCTGTCTCTTTTCCTGGAAGCTAGATGGCCCAGGGGATAGAGTACTGAACCAGGAGTCAGGAAAGCACATATTCCTGAACTTTAATATAGCCTCAGACACTTCCTTGTTCTATGATCCTAGGCAAGTCACTTAACCCTGGATGTCTTAGTTTTATCATCTATAAAATGAGCTGAAGAAGGAAATGGCAAACAACTCTACTATTTTTTCCCCCAAAAAACCAAAAAGGGGTCACAAAGAGGCAGATATGACTAAGAAAACAATTGAACAACCAATAGATATTTTTAAATATTAATATCCTAATGCTATTTCATTCTTATCATGCAGTATTAAGCATAGTATAGTGTATCCACATGATGAACTATAGGTCCTTAATAAATTAAATATATCCTTTTAGGGGGAATAACCTGTGATAGAGGAAATGTACTAAATGTTCCATTTTAATATGCTTGATCTATCAGCAAGTACTATTTGGCTTGTACTATTTGGTTTGGTTACTACAGGTTTTATAACAATCAACATAGACTAAATAAAGATTGATGTTTTACACCTGGAAGAGGTATTTTAGAACCAATCCTCACATTTTAAAAAATGTGAGCTACTTATTAGATTTTGAATTCCTCAAGGGCAAAGACTATCTTTTGATTTTCTTTGTATCTTCAGCACTTAGAATGGTACCTGGCACCAAGGAGGTGCTTAATTAATGCTTCTCCTCTGACTGAGGTGCAAAGAAATTGTTTCCTCAATGCTACACATTAGTTAATAAGTCATAAAATTGAGGTAATGAAATAGAATTATCCACAGCTGAGAGCAGTGTCATAGTAATATCCAATTTGTAATTCTTGATGTAACTTCCACAATTGTCCATCTTATGATTTTCCTTACCATTTGAGCAATACATATTAGAAAACAAAAGCTTCCACTTGGGAAGCAGTAACAGAAAGAGAGAATTTACGGGTAATTTGCTGTGATTGTGGTGGTTTTGAAATTTCCTAGCATGATAAAAATTATTGTTTCTAAAATACATGTTTTATGAGAATTGATAAATATTATGATTACAGAGTTGCCAAAGACTTATGTGAACTGATTAAAAATGAAGTAAGGAAGGATAGGAAAATAATATTCAAAATGATTACTATAATCACAAAATAATGAAAAAAAAAACTTTTGTGGATTTAAAAAAAACTTGACTCCCAAATGAGATATTGGAAGACCCATACCATGCTTCTGCAAAAGCCAACAGTTTGTAGAATGTAGAATTTTTGTTGAATGTTAAATGTCAGGAGATTTTTTTATTGTATTGTTTGAGTTTGTTGATTTTTCCCTCTGTTTTTCAAAAAAAAAACCCCAAAACAAAAAATGAAACAAAATAAAGCTGTTATTTGGCATCATATTTTGTAAGGACACAGGGGTAAATTGGACATATGTTGCCAAGATATAAATCATACCTACTTATATGTATATCTATATATAGAAATATATTTATGTACAATTTTATTTAAAATTAATTCTTATAACTCAATTTTTCAATGTATTTGTGCAAATCAAGTTTTATGTCCTTTTTGCATTGATAGAAGCATCAGTAAAATATGGTACCCTATATTCATACTTATGCACTTCATTGTGGCAAGGAGATGGGTGAATTTTCAAAATGCCCTGATAGGGCTGAAAGTTCTACCAAGAGAGAAGAGTGCTTTGAACACTGGCCTGATAATAGACTATAAACTTGTCATTGGAGGACCTATTTTATTAAGTATACAGAATTTGAATAAGGTCAGGCTCCCTCTTACTGCACGTTTGACTTTGGAAAAAAATGAGACACTAGTAGAGAATTTAACATTTAATAAAAGGAAGTTTACTTGGTCATAGTAGAAGAAGGATATTAAATAAGAATATGCATTGGGGAGAACCTGAGTTGATTCAGATGAGTAAAACTTCCTTTCTTCAGTTCTCCATAGTATCCCAACCTCTCCCTTTAGTTCCCTGGATCCTTCTATCTTGGGAATGGCTTCATTAATTTAAAAACAAATTTTCCTTATTTTTTAGAATTATTACTGTATATTAGTTCCAAGGCTGAGGAGTGTAAGTAGTAAGGAGTAAGGGCTAGGCAATGGGGATTAAATGACTTGCCCAGGATCACATAGCTAGGAACTGTCTGAGGCCAGATTTGAATCCAAAACCTCCCATTTCTAGTCCTGGCTCTCAATCCACTGATCCACCTCCTGCTCTCTTCAATAACTTTTAAGGAAAAATTAATCTAACCATGTTTTTTAGCATCAGCAAATCATAAGAATGGTCAACAAAAGCATATAGCGAGGTTATGATCAATGTTCATGGAAGAAATTCCACACTAATAAAATCATGGCTCCATGAGTTATAAAAATAGATGTAATGTTACAGAAAGGAAATAATTTTAGTTTATTAATGTAGGTCCAGAAATCATGTTTAAGGTGGATGTAGCACTTACTAGTTAGGTCTGTTCTTATTATGTTCACCAATTAGAGACTGGAATCCTTCTGAAGAGGATGCAATCATTCTAGCTTTGATTTTGAACTGTTTTGAGTGATCAAATGTCTAGTAAAGTCTAAAAACAACACATTGTGAATTAATTTACTTTTGAATGTACCTTATGTCTTAATAAGTAAATTATTAAGGGAAACTGACTCAATTAACTATGAGTAATCAGTCCCAGCACTGAAATTTTTTATGTTCTCTGAAAGGATCTTCTTTGTTAAAATGTTAGAAATAAAAGAAACTACTTGTATGGAAGTATAAAGAGGCATAGTAGTATAAAAAGTCTTGCTCCTAATGTTATTAAGAAAGGATGTCCTAGGGCGATATGGAAATAGGTGTGATGGAATGTATCTTTGTATTCTCCCTAGGTGTTGGTGGTGGGGGAACACCAACCCCAATTACCTTTGCTAGTTGTAATAATTTCTTCTTTCAATAAAAGTTACCCAGGAAGGACCCCACAGGTCAGGTGGACGGGTAATCCTTTCAGGTCCCACCTGGAGTTGGATCAGTTATTAATATTGGACTCTGATTAGCCTAGGATCACGTTCATCTGACTGCATTTGCTCCCTCCCCAAGGGTCCTGATATAATGACCACTCAGGAAGGTATTTATTAAATACTTTATCTATGATCTTAATTAGGGAAAGGATAAACAGGATATGGATTGGGGATTGGTGACCATGTCAATCTAATATCTATAATCTATAATCACTCAGGACTGGAGGCTATTGTTTCAGTAAAGCTGGAGCTGTTGTTCTTTACAACCCCTCTGGTTCAGCTTGGCCACTGTGAGACCAGAGGAGTAACTGCCCTTACTGCACCTTTCTTCTTCTCAGACCTCCCTTCCTTCCTTCACCACTCAGGGACACAGAGACCTAAAGAGCTAGGATGATTCAGAGACCTAAAGATCTAGGGACCAAAGTCCAAATTAGAGAGAGAGAACCCCCTCCAGATGGCTGTTAGGGGTATTTATCCTCTCAGGCCAACTGACTTTTGCCCCTGGCTCATGGCATCTGGGAACATTCCGATCTCTCCAACTGCATCCCTTGTCAATCAAGGTGAGACCAACATTTCTCAGGATTTGGATATAGCACTATTAATGCTGGCTCTATAATCTGGATGTATTATTTAATATCTTCAGTTTCTCAGTAGCACTTTAATATAGGTTGTAGAGAAAGGTACTGATTGGCATAGATACAGAGTTTCCTAACCTAGGGATTCCTGATACCAATAAATCATAAGTCTGGTCCTTTTATCAATTAAGAAGTGAATATATTTGAAAAACAAAAACAATAAAACATCTTTTTTGGGAGGAGGGAAGAAATGCTATTTGAAGGAAATACTCTGTGATGTCATTGGTACAGGAAATTCCAGGTAAGGAAATTCCCTCAACACATGTAATTCATTCTGTATTCTCTACAACTTATAGTCTTTATTTTTAATTTGTTTTTTTTTTAATTTAGAATCTTAATGAGCAGCATGTGATTCAGAAACATTAAAAGGGCTACACCCCATGTGGCACAGCTAATATGTATCAGAGTCAGAATTTGAACTAAGATATTGCTGACTATGAGACTGACTATTCATTTATTGCTAAAATAAAGCTGAACTCTTCTTAGTTCCTTACAATCTTTCTTATCCTCCAAATATATTACAAATTAGAATGAACACTACATAATAAAGTTTTTAAAATATTGCATATACTTCCTGGTTGTAGTCAAATGCTAAATATTTTCCATAAGTTTGTTTTTTTTCCTTTCAGCTTTCAACTTCAATTTAGAAAAAAAAAGTGATTTCATTGGTGTAGGTACTCCCTACACTAATGTAAATAGCAGCTGCTCCATGTCTCGCTAAACAATTTTGTGATTTGCTCTGGCCAAAACTATTCATTACTCAGTGGCCAACCTTCTGCTGATGAGCCTTTCCAAAACTAGGTAGACCGGACTTTGGATGAGAAACCCAGTGTCCAACATCCCAGCCAGTACCTCAGAACTTTTCCAGCTTGGTAGCATGTGCCAGAGCTTTTGTTGCTTTGGCATGGCCTTCAGCAATCCAATGTTCCCTCCATGTGATAGCCCTGAGAACATAATTTTAGTGGAATCCAATGTATATCCGAGAAAGACAGAGACAGAGACAGACAGAGCAACAGAGAAAGATACATACATACATACATATATATATATATATATA
>NW_025355548.1:0-6616 GCF_016433145.1 Gracilinanus agilis | reverse complement strand
TCTCTCTCTCTCTCTCTCTCTCTCTCTCTCTCTCTCTCTCTCTCTCGTGTAATACAAGAATTTTCTTTTTGGGTAAATAGTTCTACAGTCAAAACTTCTGCAGTTGCTAGGAATTTTTTTCCTGGTGCTTGGAATCTACCCATTTTGTCAATCACTTATGGAGAAAAGACTAACAAATGAATGGGGCTGATCCCTAATGTAGCTGATAGTAGGCTGCCTCAAGGGAAGGCCAACCCAGCTCTTGAATACTTTTCATTTCTCTTCTGGATTTCCCTTACCATCCTCACTAATAAACATCTGGGGTCAGTGCTTCTTCACTGGTGTACAATATTAGCAAGTTCATTTACCCAATTCCCTAGAATAAGATAAATGAATCATGACTTTCATATTATTATTCTTCACAACCATCCCATAATCATCAAAGCATGTACCTCAGTCAAAATCATACACACAGAACATATTAGCGACATGCTTTGTTAAGTTAACATTCGTGTTTCTTTTGGATTCATTTCCATTTATCCTTTAAAACATTCTGAATGCTCCCTCTTCTAGTAATCCCTCCTTGATTTCCTTAGTCAGTGATAATCTTTTCCCACCTCAAAACCAACAGATTGCTTACTGGTGTTTCTTTAATGTGCTTATCATATGCTATTTTATATTATACTTACATGTATCATTTGAAGGCAACAGAATTCTAATCAAATCAACTTTAACTTCCATTATGGCAGGGAATATGTATTTCTAAACTCTGTGCCTCCCCCAGCATCTAACATAATGCTCTGTACACAACAGGAACAAAATCAATATTTACTGAACTGAATATAACTGAACTAGAAGAACCAAGTGAGTGGAAGTTAAAGGGATACAGATTTTGGTTCAATATAAGTGGAAAATGTCCAAGCTCTTCAGATATGTAATATGCTATATCAAATAGTTAATGAGTTTAGAGGATTGTAGATTTAGAGCTCAGAGGTACGTACAGTCAAGGTCATCTAATCCAAATCTCTCATTTTAAAGATGAATAAACTAAGGCCTAAAAAGAAAAGGAACTTGCCCAAAGTCACATACATAGCAAATGGCAAATCTAGGACTTGAGCTCATGTCTTCTAACCCTAAATCAACATTTTTCCTCTGTAACACACTTTCTTCCAGGGAGTCATCGAGTAAAGAAGAGGTAATCATTGTTGGCATGTTATAGAGAGGATGATTATTTAACTTCCTATGATCGACATCTCCACTCCACATCAGTCACTCACAAAGATGGAGATACCCTAGATCTTGCCATCATCAGCAAATGTACCACCTCCACTTTGAAGAATTCCAGAATCTCCCCATTTGACAGTAATCTTTTCACCTCTCCCTGGGTTTCACCTTAAAAAAAACTATTTTTGTAGGTCACAATGTGCCCTCTAATTTTTTAACCCCTCAATCTTCTCCCAGGCCATCTCCCCTGCACTAATCTCTTTTTTTCTTCCCATTTTGATGCCTTTGTGAAATAATTCACTCTTTATTGTCCTCATCTCTTGAATTTTTAATGCCTTATCATGTGGCCAACTATACATGGTCAAAACTCAACCACATATCATTCCTATCATTTATCACCTTCACTTTTATACACATGACACTGAAGGAAGATGGGGAAAAGCAAATATTCTGAGCCGACTAAAAATTTATGTTGCACACCAACTGTGCCCTTTCTGCTGTTAGGTAGTCCTCCTATGCCTCCCTTTATCTCTTTTCTTCACAAAAGTTTTTCCAAACCTTTTCATCCCTTCTCAAAAGTCCCATGGCTCCTCCTCCAACCACTCTCTTAGTTGAGCACTTTGCCAATATTCTACAGAAAAACTGAGGCCATTCACTGAGAACTCCTTCTTATTCCCTTTTCCCCCATTCCTATCATATTAGAAGCACTCTGCCACTATCTCTTCCTTCACCCCCAGTTTCACAAGATGAAGTGGCTCTCTACTCTTCTTGTTCTAATGATCCCATTCTATCCTGTCTTCAGCAGATTTTTCTCCTCTATTTCCACTCCTTCACATATTTTCAGTCTCTTTCTATTTATTGCCTCATTTACTATTGCCTACAAACATGGCTCATAACCTGAAAAAAACTCTCATTTGGTCCTTCCATTCCCCCTATCATCCTATTTCTCTTCTGTCCTCTCTAGCTAAATTCCTTAAAAAGGCCTTCTATAATGGACACTTCTCTGCTCTCATTCTCTACTTAATCCTTTGCAATCTGACTTTTGATCTTCTCATTCCACTGAAACTTCTCTCTCCAAAGAAATTAATGATCTCTTAGTGGCCAAATCAAATGGCCGTTTCTCAATTTTCATTCTCTTTTGCCTCTCTGCAACTTTTAACACTGTTGATCACTTTCTCCTGCTTGATATTCTCGTCTAAGTTTCTGAGACACTACTCTCTCCTGGCTTTCCTTTTACCTATCTGACAGGTCCTTCTCTGCTTCCTTTGCTATATTTTCCTATATGCCCTCTAAACCTTTTCTCCCTTTATATTACTCCATTTGATGATCCCATCAGCTCCCAAAGAGCCTATCTTTTTGCTTCCCAAATCAAACAAAATCATGCTCTCTGTTCTTCAGACGTGCACACTAGTAATCATCTTGGACTCCTTACTCTCACCCCATCCCCAAATTCAAGTATTGCCAAAGTCTGTCAATTTCACCTTTTCAACATCTCTTGAATATACCCATTCTCTTCTCTGATACTACCACCTCTCTAGTGAAGGTCCTCACCATCTCGTTTCTGAACTACTGCAGTAGTCTGGTAGGTCTGCTTGCCTTGAATCTCTCCCTACTCCAATCCACTAAGGTAACTTTCAGAAAGCTTGGGTCTGATTATGTCACCCTGTGTTACTCAATAAACTCTAGTTGTTCCCTATGGCCTCTAGGATCAAATACAGAATCCTCTGGCACTCAAAGTCTTTTATAAACTAGGAGCCCTTCCCTCACCTTTCTAGTCTCCTTACACATTACTCCTCCTTATTCCCAACTTATTCTGTAACCAGTGACAATGGCCTCCTGGCTATTATATAAACAAGATACGTCATCTCTTGGCTCCAGGTAGTTTCTCTGGCTGTCTGCCATACTTTGAATGCTCTTCCTCCTTCCTTCTGACTACTGACCTCCTTAGCTTCCTTTAATTCACAACTAAAACCTCATCTTTCCTGAAAGCCTTCTTCATCCCCTCTTAATTCTAGCACCTTAGCTCTGTTAATTAATTTTTATTTCTACTGTATATAGTTTGTTCTCTATATATTTATTTGCATGTGATCTTTTTCACAAGACTATAAATTCCTGGAGAGGAGGAGGTGTCTTTTGCCTCTCTTTTTTTAAATCACCAGCACACAGCACAGCTCCTGGCACATAGCTGATGCATACTAAATGTTTACTGTTTAAATGGATTAGTTGATTTCTGAGGTATGTTTTAGCTCTGAGTACCTGTGTCTGCAATTTTATGTAGCCTTAAAACCATTTCCAAACAATAAGGAACTGGATAATCTCCACCTTAATCTTAAAGCTAGGGAAAGTAAGCTACAGCTCCATAATGTAATTCATCTTGTGACAGAGTACAAAGCCAAAAGAATATGGGAGAGGATGGGGAAGATTTGGGGAAAAATATTCCCTGGTTCCCTACCATCTGTCCTCTGGCTCTATGGCTTTGCCTTTGTGAGCAAAGCCACAGAGATGGCTTACCTTTGATTCTGTGACACATAGCTTTCTAGGGCTTCCTAAAAGTTCATTTGGCTATCCTAGGCAGGGAACTTGGCATCTATGATACATAATAATAGGGCAAACACAAAGCCCTGCCTTCCCTAACAGTCCCCTCAAAATGTTATTTTCTCTTCCAACAGGCCTGACATTTCTACCTTAAGGGTTTTTAATATGTCAACAATCTTTAAAATTTCTAGAGCACTTTATGTTTTCAAAACATTTTCACAGTTGTATTCCCTGAGACCCTCACAATAGTTCTCTGTTTGGAAGTCAGGGCAGGAGTCATTTACATTTTATAGATTTTAGAATTGGGGAGGTTAACTGACAAAGGCACACAGTAAGTAACAGAACTGGGAATAGAACCAAGTTCTTTTGATAATATATATATTTTTCTTTTTCTTCACAACTCTCTCCATCCTTTGTTTGTTGTTCTCCTCTTTTCTCTAAAATATACTAGAGTGTAGTATGTGGAGTGAAAAGAGGTAAATGGGACAAGAAAGGTCAAAGCAGAGGGTAATGGAGAAGAGAGGAAAGATTCATTTATTCTCATTTTACCTTGATATTCCAGCTTAAATCCTGGACGATTCTGAGAGTGGTCACTGTGAAAATAAACTGTTGTTTCATGGGATGTTGAGAGCAGAGAGCCTGGCAAATCATTTCCACTGAACTTTCCTATCACATGGCTAGTTTCATATGGACCATTCCGAATTTCAATGAAGTCATGGTTGGGCTCAGTGGAGAAGTTCAAGAATTGTATATGTGCTCCTAAGAAAAGGAATTGTCATTAGTAGATAAGTTCATAGGCTCTTTAGTCGTTATTCATCATCCTTCTCCAACCCACATAAATTCTGTTACCTTTTTCTGATAAAGCCAATGTCATGACTCAAAGTATCATACCAATTGATTTCTAGTCCAGGTACTCTCATTCTATAAGGGAACATCATTAACTAATTAGAGGTAGTAGGAAAAATATCTTTTGAAACTTTGTGATCAGACAAGGTGATAGAAAGGATCACAGAAGAAGGCCAATTTTGGTTACAAACAATTGAAAAACTTTTGCACAAAAATGAAGTTAAAACTAGAAGAAAAATTTAACTGGAAAAAAAAACCTTTGTATCAAGTTTCTCTGATAAAAGTGTCATAATTAGGGAACATAAAACAGATTTAAAGACAATGGAATGGAAGTCATTTCCTAATAGAGAAGGAAGGAAAATTTAAGTTCTTACTGTGTGGGAGACACTGTGCTAAGTATTTTACAAATATACAATTTGATTCTCACAACAACCCTACGAGGTAGGTGCAATTATCACTCCCATTTCACAGTTAAGGGAACTGAGGCAAAAAATTTTAAGTGACTTGCCCAGGATCACACATATATTAAGGGTCTGAGGTTGGATCTGAACTAAAAACTTCTTAACTTTAGACCCTATCTACCATATTATCTAGTTGCCTCTTATTAAATGATCAAATAATTTGGACAGGCAGTTTTTAAACAAAGAAATCCAGACTATCAAGGACCATATGAAGAAAATTTCTAAGTCACTAAAAACTAGAGAAATGCATATTAAGACAATTCTGAGTTTCTACCTCAGATCCCTTCTATTAGCATAGGTTTTCTTTTAATAAAAGAAAAATGACAAATGTTAAAGTGGTTTCAGAAAGATAAGTATACTGATGCATGGTTAGTAGAACTGTAAAATGGTCCAACCATTCTAGAAATAATCCCAAATTATGCCCCCATGGTCACAATATTACTATTAGGCCTATAATCCAATAAGAAAATGACATATATGTACAAAACTATTAAAACAGTTATTTTTGTTGTGACAAAGAACAGGAAATAAAGTGAGTTTCCATCAATTGGGAAAATGACTGAAAAAAACTGATATATAAATGTCATGTAATATTAAACTACAATTACAATAGGGACAATTTCAGAGAAACCAGAGAAAGTTTGTATGAATTGATGCTGAACAAAGTGAGCAGAAACAGGATAATAATTTATATGACAATAATAATTTTGTAAAGAAAAACAACTTTGAAAGACTTAAGGACTCTGATCAGTACAATGACAGACAAGACACAACTCTAGCAGACTTATGAAGAACCATGTCCATATCCAAATAGAGAGGTGATAGATTCAGGGTGAAGAATGAAGCACACAATTTTAGGCAGAGTAAATATGTAGATTTCAATTTGGTTAGCATACTTATTTGTTATAAAATTTTTGTTTTTCATTTTCACTGGGAGGCAGGATTCATGTAAGTCAGGAAAATTAGCAATAGGGTTACCAAAAAGAAAAGAAAAGAGAATCACTGATGCATTTTTTAAAATCAAGAAAATAGAACTGAAAGAAATTCAGAAAAATAGGCAGGACAGCTATGAAAATGTATGTTAAAGTTATTATAAACTTTTTTTGAATCTTTAACTTTTATCTATGAATGGATACTAAGTATCCGTTTAAAGGCAAAAGAGCAGAAAGGGCTAGCCAATGGAGGATAAATGATTTGCCCATGGTCACATGAGTAGGAAGTGTCTGAGAACAAATTTGAACCCAGGCCCTATCATCTTCAGGCCTCTTTTTTATCTATTGTGTCACCTATCTGTCCCCTTATACTTTTAAAAATCTGTATGTAATAGTTTCACACTTTCATATAAAATTCCTTTTTTTTACTTTTTATATGGAAATGTTTATTCTGGTGTTTATTAAATCCAAAAAAAAATTTAAAAAGAAAAAATAAAGTAACATATTGGATTTGTTATTTTTTAAAAGGTAGCTGTCATTAAAACAGATTTGCAATTTTCTATATTAGTGGTTTTTTTCTATTCCACTTTAAATTCCAAAGTTAAGTTCAGATTTTTAAAAATATATAAATATATATAT
>NW_025355547.1:0-5606 GCF_016433145.1 Gracilinanus agilis | reverse complement strand
TATATATATATATATATATATATATATATATATATTCCATCACTAATCAGCCACCTTTTTTCTCCCTTTGAAGTTCATGCTGTCCTGTCCACATCTTTGTTACTGCCCTTTACTGGTCCTCAGGCCATGCTCTGCAATAAGCCCATTACTTATTCAGTCTTTTTTTTTCTTCTTTCTAAATCCTGAATTCTGTGTGTTTTGTAGTGGATCTAAGCCCTGGGAGACTCCATCTCCCAGGACTCTACTGCAACTTCCTCTGACATATCCCATTTCCTTTGTGGGAGGTGTCATAGGGAGAATAAAAGAAGATACAAGTACAGGTTTTGACACCCTTCCCTTTTGACACCCTTCCCCACCCCACCCCCAACCTAGGTGGAGAACTTTGGTCTCTGTGGAGCTGCTGGAGATCAAACTTTCCCTGACTTTCCCAAACCTTCCTTTTCCAAAACTCAAAATAAACCTATCTAACTATCAATGGAGTCTGGACTTAATTTAACTCCCTAGCCTGCCAACAAGAAGACCCTGGTAAATTTCCCTACAGGGAGCCACCACAAAAGGGAGCTGGACCCCCGGCTTCCTTCCCTTCCTTTTTCCCTATCCTTTCCCTCCTTATTTCCCAAACACACTTCCTAAAATACCTCTTCTTCCTAGGTCCAGATACCAAATTTCTGCAGTCCTCATAACTTCTGTTTCTAGTTTCCTTCAACCATAAAAAGATCCTTATAAGTAAATTAGAAATGTCAATGTACTGTTTAGTATTGGGGCACAGTATATATTGTAAAGAGAAAAAGTATGATGTTTGGGTTCAGCAATTGTGACTAGGGTAAGTTACTAAACTTCTTAATGATCCAGGCAACCATCTAAGATTATAAATTACAGAACTGTTGCTGATCTGCATTGGTAGAAGGCGTTTTCTCACCAGGAATTCCTACCCCAATAAAATAGGAGCCAATTGATTTTTTACAATTGATTTGTAAATTAAAATTAATTTTAAATATAAAATTTAGGATTTATTTGGATAGATTGATTTGGAATATCCATCGCCTTTTATATGTGAGTAAGAAGTCAGGACAATTGCTAGATCATTAATAGGGAGGTACTTCCCATGGCTTTTAAAGGCCATCCATGTATCTCAGGGCAAGTTTGGTGTTATATTTGAACACAGCTGGCGTTATTTTAAGATCCATGGTGAGACTAATTGGCCAATTTTACCATCAATTAGCTCTGAATAAAAGAGGAAAAGGAAATGCCAAGTAGAAGAGGAAGTGGCTATTCAAATGACGTAGCTGACAGGAAGGAACCCTATGAAATTAAACTGACATTTGCTCATTTAACTATAATGAGAAAAGAAAGATCTATGGCTTATGTTTAAATATGAGGAAGATTTTCAAGTTTGGGCTGCATTCTTTAAAGCAACAATGACCAATCTTTAGAGTTGCCAATACTATATCATTGCTTAATTGTGCAGCACTCTGACATTAGAACAGTTTTGTGAACTGAACAATGTCACTGTTCCCTTTGGTGATACAGGCTACAATCCATTCACACTTAGTCAAGCTGGGTAATTCTTGACTCTGTCCTACTGTAAATTTAGACAAAATACCCCAGGATGCATAGTAGGGAGGAACCTTTCTCTAAGCCTATTAACACAATATAGATACACACAAAGGAACACAAAGGCTTGCTAAATGGTTATCTCATTTTTCTGATCATTCTGGTTCTTTGATAAGAAATGAAGGAAGGAAGAGAGGAAGAAAGTGAGGAAGGGGATAAACATAAAGCACCCACTATGTGCTAAAACATTTTACAGATATTATCTCATTGATCCTCACTACAACCCTATGAGGTGGATGCTATTTTTATTCCTATCTTACAGTTGGGGAAACTGAAGTATACAGCAGTTAAGTGAGTGGTTCATCATCACAAAGCTAGTATTTGAGGCTAGATTTGAACCTAAGTATTCCTGAATTTACGTCCAGCATTCTATCCCCTGCACCAACCACTTATTTCTGTGCAGCTTCTTCTAAATAAATGTTTGAATTTTAAAAATAATAATTTATTTGTCCATTTGTTACAAAAAAATTCCCTGATGTCTCCCTCCTTTCCTCTTTTCCACAAACTACAGAAGAATCATTGGTCAGAAATGTATATGCATATATAAAATATGTCTTATTTATTTCTATCAGTTCTTTTCTTGGAGGTAGACATAAAGAAGTCATTTTTCAAATAATATTTCTTTTCCAATGTATAATGTTCCCTTGGCTTTGCTTGTTTCAGTCTTCATCATTTCAGTCTTCTCATATTTTTTTAAAAATTAACGTGCTTAGATGATTTCTAGGAAAACAACAACACCAACAAACACCAACAAACACCAAACAACAAACAACAACAACAACAAAAAAGACCTACATGAACTGATGTAGAATGAGGAAAGCAGAACCAGAGGAACACTGTCCATAGTATCAACAATACTGATATAATGATCGATCATGAAAGACACTGTGTTTGCAGAGATATAATGATTCAAGATAATTCTGAAGTATTTATGATGAAGAATGTTATCCATCTCCAAAGAAAGGACTGCAATCCAAATGCAGATCAAAGCATACAATTATTTTATTTTATTTTATTTGTGTGTTTTTATTTTGGGGTTTTGGTTTTATATGAGTATTCTATCCAAACATGACCAATATAGAAATATGTTTTGTATGAATATATGTATAACCCAGATCAAATAACTTACGATCTTAGAAAGGGAGGAGAGAAAGGGAGGGAGGGAAACAATTTGGACTTTATAATTTTGGAAAATATATTAAAATTGTTATTACATATCTTTGGGAAAATTAAATATTAAAAACAAAAAATAACCTGCTCGTGATTTCTTAATGTAGTATTCTACCACAATCATGCCACAACTTGTTTAGTCATTTCCCAATTTGATAGGCATTCCCTCAATTTCCAGTACTTTGCCACCACAAAGAGAGCTACTATAAATATTTTAGAATTTATAGGATCTTTTCATTTTCCCCTGATCATCTTAGGAAGCAAACCTAATAGTGGTATTATTGCTCTACATTCTTAAATGGCAAATTGCTATAGATTGCTCATTCCCATTATATGACACATACTTTTGGTGACCTGCCACTTTAATTCTCCAGAGACTATTATTTCATGCAAGAACCTGTTACTCCGTTTTAACTTAGTTACTCCTGGGACCTTAAGCAAATAACTCAGCTTCTTTGGCCTTTAGTTAATTTCTTTGAAAATTCAGAGAAATTAATACTTAGGTTCAATACTTAGATGATCCCTCTAGTTCATACAACTGTAGCATCCTGCCATTTTAAGGTGAAGCATCTATTTTTCATTCAAATATGTATAGTACTGCCTAGGAAATTACTGAAATAATTGAGGCAAAAAATAGATAATCTGGCCTAAAATATCCAGTTAGTTGCCTCAAAACTCTACATTACTAAATGTCACTTATTTTTAAATTCTTCTTTTTAAAACATCAACTGACAAACACCTACACATATGAACATTTTATATGCAGAGAATAGAATAACTGAGTATATATGAAATCATTGGTCTGCTAGATGTTATAATGGATAGAATGCCCAGCCTATAGTCACGAAGGCTCACCTTTCTGAGTTCAAATATGGCTTTGGACATGTACTAGCTGTATGACTATTGGTAAGTTATTAAGCACTGTTTGCCTCAGTTTCCTCATTTGTTAAATGAGCCAGAGAAGAAAATGGCAAACTGCACCAGTATCTTTGCTAAGAAAAACCCAAATGGGGTCATGAAGAGTCAGGCATGACTGAATATAAAACCATGAATCTCTACAACACATCTTATTTGTTAAAGTATATATTAAGTTTAAGATGATATTACTAACACTGCTCTACTTGTCTGCGTCACTTTTTGAACTTCCTTTGGTTCTCTTATGTGTATTTAAATTTTTTAATTATGATTCTTTTTTTCTTTTCCTCTTTTTTTCTGGTACTATCACTGCCCCAAGTTTACCCCCATAACTTACTCCCTTTAAAAAAATACAGCTTCTCATAATGAATAAGTATAGTCAAGTCGGAACAAAAAGTTACACATTGGTCCTCTCTGAAAATGTATCTCTCATTCTTTACCTGCAATACATTACTTTTCTACCAAGAGGTGGAAAGAATATTTCATTATCAGGTGTTCAAATCAGGTGTGATTTTCTGAGTTCTTAAGTATTTAGAAGTTGTCCTTTTTCCCTTCAATTTTCATTTCTCTCTTAAAAACAAGACACCAATAGGCTCTGTTTTTTTCTTTATTTATTCTTTTACTATTTTTGAAGATATTAGCAATGCAAAGCAACATCTGTCTCTTCTGTGAATATCAGGTAATATATGCTATATTATCATTTACCACCTTCCAATTGAACAAGGGTATTTACTGTTCAAGATTTTCTTTGTCTCTTGTGTCTGAAGCCCATTTTTTATTAAGGTATTATTTTCCCTTCTTGTAAGCTTATGCTTAGAGTTTCAGGGTGAACCTTGTATTCTTGATTGTAAGTTGTTTGTTTTTTGTTTGTTTGTTTGTTTTTTGCTCCTTGAGTATCATAGTCTTTGATTTTTTTTCTCTTTTATGCTTTTAGCACAGTCTCCTGAGATCTTGATTGTGGTTCCAGAACATATGAATGCTTTTTGGTGCTTGTAGTAATTTAATATTTCTGGACCTTTTCCATTTGGTGGTTTTTCTGAAGGTTACGTGTAGTCTTTCTATTTGCATATTACCCTTTAGTCTTGTGCAATTTTTAAATGATTTTGGGAAAAATGTTGGTGTCCATTTTATTTGTTAAATTATCTCTCTTTTGACTTGATTTCAAGGTTAGTTCTGTTTTATAGTTAATGACTTCCATATTCTATTTTTAAGTCTTTTGTCTTTGTTTAAATATTTCTTGTAAAATCATTGAGGTTTATTTTGCCTATTTCATTTTTTCAAAGACTCCACTACTTGGGTAAGATATTTCACCTTATGATTCATGATATTTATACTTATTTCAATTTTTTATGAACTTTAGTTTTCTAAATTTTTTCCGATATCTTCTAGCTACTCTTGGCATCCTTGCTTATTCCTTTCTCTGAGATCATATTTATATGCACTGTGAATTCATTGTATTCTGTTTTCTTCTTTTTACTCCTACTTCTAGCCTGGGTTCCTGAATTCAGGTACTGACCTGAGTCAGACTCTGTCCTTTACCATACTCTTGGATGAGATGGACACATTTCTTGTGTTCTTTTTACACTTTGAAGTTTCACTGCTGCTGCTATGGGTGTTCTAGATCAGATGGCTGGGACCAGACCCTTTTTTTTCCTGCTACAATTCCTGGTTTCTTCCTCTGTTTTTTTTTTTTTGTTTGTTTGTTTGTTTTTTAAATTGTTAAATCTGGGCTTCTGGGCTCAAGGGCCTGGCTTCAATCCTTTGAACAATCTTCTCTTGGGAGTTAACTCCACCCCCTCCTCTGATGCTCCATCCTTCCAATTGAGTGTCTGAAGATGTGTTACCATCATATACATATATATATATGTATATATATGTATATACATACATATATATATATATCTTAT
>NW_025355546.1:0-1146 GCF_016433145.1 Gracilinanus agilis | reverse complement strand
GAGGGAAGGAGGGAGGAAGGAAGGATAGAAACAATGAATGAATCCAGAGTAGATGGACAGAAATTGCAGTAATTAGACAAGTACAACATTACAAATGACTTCTTGACCCGAAGAATTCTATAATTTAAGAAAGTGTTCTTGAGTGAAACAAAGATTTTTTTAAAGAGGGTAGACAATTTTTTTAAGATTTCAAAGAAAAACTTCCTGAAATATAGATAATGATGACTTATCTTTCAGTGTTGTGGAGTTGAAAATGCAAATTTAAAGTTTCTCATACCTTCATAACTTTTCTTATTTCTATATTGATAGAATCATAAATTTTGCCCTAGAAGGAGTGGAGAAGGTAGGTAGCGGGAAGGAAAGGGAAGGCATCAAGCAATTATAAAGTGCTTAATATACTTTAGGCACTATGCTAATCATTTTACATATATTGTCTCATTTGACTATAGCCAAATTTTTACTTAGTCCAACCTTATTTAAATATGCAGAAAATGAGAACTAGAAAGAGTGACTGCCCTGAGTTCACACAAGTGATAGGACCAGGATTTGACCTTCAATTCACAAACAGCAAATCCAATTGCTTACTACTTCTCCTATATTTGTAAACAGGTATAATATTTATAAAACAAAATCAGTGTTTCTTTATAGCTAAAGACACTTAACTTTTAGTTTTCAATTTTCTTCATTGTAGATTTTTTTTAGTTCTTCAATTTTCAATTTTAAAATTTTAAATACTTACCAAATTATTGTTATTATTAGGATATATTAAAATAATTATGGATATCTCATCATTATATTAGAATAGGAAAGAGAAATAGGATTGCTTATCCTATATATATATATATATAATGCTTTTCAGGAGAAAAAACATGTAAAGAACTTTTTGAAGGTTTCTTCACCATATTTATAATAAATTCAGGCCTTCTGAAGCTCTAAACACATTCCCATGTCCATATGTTTTCTGAATGCTTAGCATATAATTTTCCAGTGTTGTGATTTATAATTTTAATTTCCCTTCATATTTCTACTCTACCAATTTCATTTTTCAGGTGCTTTAACACACATTTCTGTGGCTGTGAGGTTTTTAAGAGTATATGATTATTTTTAAATTATACAAATTATAATTTATCAATTATAATTATATAT
>NW_025355545.1:3757-4138 GCF_016433145.1 Gracilinanus agilis | reverse complement strand
GCCAGCCAGAATGGCTGGATCAGTTCACAACTCCACCAGCAATGCATTAATGTCCCAATTTTGCCACATCCCCTCCAACATTCATTAGTCTCCCCTTCTTTCATTTTAGCCAATCTGCTAGGTGTGAGGTGATACCTCAGAGTTGTTTTGATTTGCATTTCTCTAATTATTAGAGATTTGGAACACTTTCTCATGTACTCATTGATACTTTTGATTTCTTTACCTGAAAATTGCCTATTCATGTCTCTTACCCATTTATCAATTGGGGAATGGCTTGATTTTTTATACAATTGCTTTAACTCCTTGTATATTTGAGTAATTAGACCCCTGTCAGAGTTTTTCATTATAAAGATTTTTTCCCAATTTGTTGTTTCCCTCCTG
>NW_025355545.1:655-3659 GCF_016433145.1 Gracilinanus agilis | reverse complement strand
CATTCATTACTCTCCCCTTCTTTCATTTTAGCCAATCTGCTAGGTGTGAGGTGATACCTCAGAGTTGTTTTGATTTGCATTTCTCTAATTATTAGAGATTTGGAACACTTTCTCATGTACTCATTGATACTTTTGATTTCTTTACCTGAAAATTGCCTATTCATGTCTCTTACCCATTTATCAATTGGGGAATGGCTTGATTTTTTATACAATTGCTTTAACTCCTTGTATATTTGAGTAATTAGACCCCTGTCAGAGTTTTTCGTTATAAAGATTTTTTCCCAATTTGTTGTTTCCCTCCTGATTTTGACTACATTGTTTTTGTTTGTACAAAAGCTTTTTAGTTTAATATAATCAAAACCATTTAATTTACATTTTGTAATTTTCTCTAACTCTTGCTTGGTTTTAAAGTCTTTCCTTTCCCAGAGATCTGACAAGTATACTATTCTGTGTTCACTTAACTTATTTATAGTTTCCCTCTTTATATTCAAGTCATTCACCCATTCTGAATTTATCTTGGTGTAAGGTGTGAGATGTTGATCTAGACCTAATCTCTCCCATATTGTTTTCCAAATTTCCCAGCAGTTTTTGTCAAATAGTGGATTCATGTCCCAAAAGTTGGGCTCTTTGGATTTATCATACACTGTCTTGCTGATGTCATTTACCCCAAGTCTATTCCATTGATCCTCCTCTCTGTCTCTTAGCCAGTACCATATTGTTTTGATGACTGCTGCTTTATAGTATAGTTTAATATCTGGTACTGTTAGGCCCCCTTCCTTCACATTTTTTTTCATTATTTCCCTTGATATTCTTGATCTTTTGTTATTCCAAATGAAATTTGTTATAGTTTTTCCTAATTCAGTAAAGAAGTTTTTTGGTAGCTTGATAGGTATGGCGCTAAATAGGTAAATTAATTTGGGTAGAATTGTCATTTTTATTATGTTAGCTTGACCTACCCATGAGCAATCAATGGCTTTCCAATTGTTTAGATCCAGTTTTATTTGTTTGGAAAGTGTTTTGTAGTTGTTTTCATATAATTGCTGTGTTTCTTTTGGTAGATAGATTCCTAAGTATTTTATATTGTCTAGGGTGATTTTAAATGGTGTTTCTCTTTCTAGTTCTTGCTGCTCAAGTGTGTTGGAAATGTATAGAAATGCTGATGATTTATGTGCATTTATTTTGTATCCTGCAACTTTGCTAAAGTTGTTGATTATTTCTACAAGCTTCTTAGTTGATTCTCTAGGATTTTTTAAGTATACCATCATATCATCTGCAAAAAGTGATAACTTAGTCTCCTCCTTGCCTATTTTGATACCTTCAATTTCTTTTTCTTCTCTAATTGCAACTGCTAGTGTTTCTAGTACTATGTTGAATAATAGAGGTGATAATGGGCATCCTTGTTTTACTTCTGATCTTATTGGGAAGGCTTCTAATTTATCCCCATTGCATATGATGTTTGTTGATGGTTTTAGGTATATACTATTTATTATTTTTAGGAAAGTTCCTTTTATTCCTATACTTTTCAGTGTTTTCAATAGGAATGGATGCTGTATTTTGACAAAGGCTTTTTCAGCATCTATTGAGATGATCATGTGATTTTTGTTTGTTAGACTGTTGATATGGTCAATTATGTGGATGGTTTTCCTACTGTTGAACCAACCTTGCATTCCTGGTATAAATCCCACCTGATCATGGTGGATGATCTTCTTAATTACTTGCAGGAGTCTCTTTGCTAGTATTCTATTTAAGATTTTTGCATCTATGTTCATTAGGGAGATTGGTCTGTAGTTTTCTTTCTCTGGTTTTGATCTCCCTGGCTTTGGAATCAGTACCATATTTGTGTCATAAAAGTAATTTGGTATGACTCCTTCTTTGCTTATCATATCAAATAATTTGTATAGTATTGGGATTAGTTGCTCTTTGAATGTCTGATAGAATTCACTTGTGAATCCATCAGGCCCTGGCGATTTTTTCTTAGGGAGTTCTTTTATGGCTTATTCAATTTCTTTTTCTGATATGGGATTATTTAGATATTCTTTTTCTTCTGCTGTTAATCTAGACAGATTATATTTTTGTAAATATTCATTCATATCTCCTAAATTGTTATATTTATTGCCATATAATTGAGCAAAATAGTTTTTAATGATTGCCTTAATTTCCTCTTCATTAGAGGTGAGGTTTCCCTTTTCTTCTTTGATACTGTCAATTTGGTTTTCTTCTTTCCTTTTTTTTATTAGATTGACTAGTACTTTGTCTATTTTATCTGTTTTTTCAAAGTAGCAGCTTCTAGTCTTATTTATTAATTCAATAGTTCTTTTGCTTTTGATTTTATTAATTTCTCCCTTGATTTTTAGTATTTCTAATTTAGTTTCCATCTGGGGATTTTTAATTTCCTTGCTTTCTAATTTTTTGAGTTGCACGCCCAATTCATTAATCTCTGCCCTCCCTAATTTGTTAATATATGCACTCAAGGATATAAATTTCCCCCTTAGTACTGCCTTGGCCGCATCCCACAGAGTTTGGTAGGATGTCTCATTATTGTCATTTTCTTCAATGAAATTATTGATTGTTTCTATGATTCCTTCTTTGACAAATTGGTTTTGGAGAATCATATTATTTAATTTCCAATTAGTTTTTGATTTTCCTGTCCAGGTGCTCTTACTAATTATTATTTTTATTGCATTATGATCTGAGAAGGTTAATTTATTATTTCTGCTTTTTGCATTTGTTTGCAATGATTCTATGCCCTATAACATGGCCAATCTTTGTGAATGTGCCATGTGCAGCTGAAAAGAAGGTGTATTCCTTTTTGTCCCTATTTATTTTCCTCCACATATCAATTAGATCTAATTTTTCTAGGACTTCATTCACCTCTCTTACCTCTTTCTTATTTATTTTTTGGTTTGATTTATCTAGATCTGAAAGAGGAATATTTAGATCTCCCACTATTGTGGTTCAACTATCTATTTCCTTCTTGAGCTCTGCCAGTTTCTCCTTTATGAAT
>NW_025355545.1:0-555 GCF_016433145.1 Gracilinanus agilis | reverse complement strand
CTGCCTTTAATCAGGATGTAATGACCTTCCCTGTCTTTTTTAATCATATCTATTTTTACTTTGGCTTTGTCAGAAATCATAATAGCCACTCCTGCCTTCTTTTTCTCATTTGACGCCCAAAAGATTTTGCTCAAACCCTGAACTTTAAACTTGTGTATGTCCACCCGCCTCATATGTGTTTCTTGTAGACAACATATGGTGGGATTTTGGTTTCTAATCCACTGTGCTATTTGCTTCTGTTTTATGAGCGAGTTCATCCCATTCACATTCAGAGTTATAATCATCAGTTGTGCGTTTGCTGACATTTTCGAATCCTCCCCTCTTCCTACCCTCTTTTTCCTTATACTTTTCCTTTTAAATGAGTGGTTTGTTATTGAGCCGCTATCCCTTATCCCCTCCCTTGATTAACTTCCCTTTCTAACCCCTCCCTTATTTTTCCCCCCTCTTTTTGTTTTTAAAGGCCTTATGAATTCCCTCCCTCTTCTCCCCTCCCTTTTTTTGACCTCCCCACTCCCCTGCTCCCCTTGGTTTATCCCTTATAACTTTCTCAGAAGG
>NW_025355544.1:0-3230 GCF_016433145.1 Gracilinanus agilis | reverse complement strand
ATGTTTTAAGACATTTGTGGAAAAGGGCCTGCAATACCAGGGCACTTAGTATCACAATCAATTGAGTGAATGATAGTTCCCAGCTCATAGGACCACTTGCATAATCTTCAGCGAAGGCTCCTTTTCTATAAACTACAACTGGTCAAGGTCCCCTCTATGGCTTCTGTGCCATGTCTAGGGTTGTAAAATGGCTTAATCTCCTCTGACTATTCTCATAATAACCAACAATTACAGAGGCTTAAGAGTTGAGAAAAAGTTACATATATTATCTCATTAAAGTCTCAGAACAACCCTATGAAATTTGTGTTACATATATTATTAATATCTGACAGGCAAATGACTTTCTCAGTGACACAGCAAGTGTCAGTGATGGGGGCAATATTTGGAAACAGATTGTCCTTATTCTCAGATCAATACTCCAGGTGACATCATGCTGCTTCCCACGTTTAGTTGATCTCCAGATCTTGCAGGACTGGTGTTTTATTAACTTTTCCATAAGAGGAGTTGAAGGGGTTTGAGGTGGCTAAAAAGAGGATGGCCAGGGTAGACAGCTGGATGAGACATGAGGCAAGATCTGGTTGGTTGGAGAGAGAGAGAGAGAGAGAGAGAGAGAGGGAAAAATAGGGAGATAGGAAGGGAGAGAGGGGGAGAGAAAGGGAGAAAAGAAAGCATTTATCAAACATCTACTATGTGCCAGACATTGTGCCAAGTGCTTTATAAATATTACTTCATTTGATCCTTACAATAACCCTGGGAAGTAATTACTATTATTATCTCTATTTTATATTTGAGAAAACTGGGATAACCAGAGATTGTGACTTACCTTGGGTTACACATATAAGGTTAGATTGGAACTCAGGTCTCCCTAACTTCAGTGTTTAAGTAGATGATAGCACAAGGGGTTAGAAAAGCAAGAACAGAGGCAGCTAGGTGGCTCAATGGATAGAGTCCCATGCCTGGAGTTGGGGAGACCTGGTTTCAAATCTAGCCTCAGATCCTATGTGACCGTGGGCAAGTCACTTAACCTCATTTGCTTAGCCCTTGTCTTTCTATCTTAGAATTATTACTAACTCAGAAAGTAAGAGGTGTTTTTGTTTGTTTGTTTTTTAAGCCAAGAACAGGGGGCAAGAAAGTCCTTACAGGTCACATTGGCAAAACAAAAATATGAAGAATTTGGAGGCAAGTGTCTAAATTAGTCAAGACTAAAGGCAAACAGGCCAGCATCTAATATCAAATAAGTCAGCAATAATAGAGGGATAGCCACATGGTGCAGTGGATAGAGTGCTGGGCCTGGATGTACATAGAGAAAAAATTGGAAGTAATTAATAGAAAAAAAAAAAAGCACAAGCATTGTCAGTAAAGTATTTCCATAGAAGCCTTTCCTGGGACTTGATGCAAAATAGGAGGTAAGATAAGGAGGGAGAATATACTAGGCATGGGGAATAGACAGTAGGAAAGCCTGAGTTTGGAGGTAGAATATTTCATTTAAGGGACAGCAAGGAAGCCCAGGTTTCTGGGTCATGCAGTGTGTGGGGGAATAAGGTATAAGAAAACTTAGAAAGGTAGCAAGGGGCCAAGCGGTGAGGAGTTTGACTAAGCATTTTATATTTGAGTTGAAGTGATAGTCACTGGAGTTTATTGAAAAAAAGGGTGGGGTGAAGGAATGTATGCATACATTCCTTTTTTATATACTATATACATATAATATATAAAATAAAAGTTCTTTCCAGCATCACTCTCTCAATTTCCTATATAAATCCTAACCATCCTTCAAGTCGTATTTCCTGCAGGAAAACATCCTCAACTTCCCAACAAGATTTTTCTCTTTCCTCTAAGCCAGTGGTTCCCAAACTTTTTTGGCCTACCGCCCCCTTTCCAGAAAAAATATTACTTAGCCCCCTGGAAATTAATTTTTTGAAATTTTAATAGCAATTAATAGGAAAGATAAATGCACCTGTGGCCATCACTGCCTCCCTGGATGGCTGCAGTACCCACCAGGGGATGGTAGAGCCCACTTTGGGAATCACTGCTCTAAGCTATCATAATGCTTAGTGTGTGCCAACACTTAATTAGATACCACTCTATTGTCCTCTATCTCATTCTTGACTCCCTGTTGAGATTATAAAGTCTGTGATGTCAGAGACTATATCATGACAGCAAATTTCACCATTCAAGGAACCTCAGAGGTTGGGTTTCTCATGTTTCTATACCCATTTCTGAATTCCAAGGTACCTAGCACAGTATTAATCCCATAGTAGGTATTCAATTGAAGAAGGAAGTGGCAAACTACTCCAATATCTTTGCCAAGAAAACCTCAAATGGGGTCACAAAGAATCAGACATGACTGACCAGACAACAAAGGTAATCAGTAAAGGTAAACTGGATCCATGAAAAGGCTATCTTTTTTACCCTCAAGCATCATGGGTTCCAGTCCAAGCTCTAACAATTAACTAGATTTGTGTTCTTGGGAAAATCATTCCATTTCTCTGGTATGAGGATGGCAAAGAGATGTGTCTCTTGCAACTCTAAACTTCTTAGATTCTATAATCTTCCTTTCCATCTTCTATCCTACCATACATACCAAGGCAGAAATGCAAGTCATTAAATGAACCATGGAGGTTGAAGTCTATGGGAACAATAAGGTAGGAAGAGTAGAATAAATTTAAGGAACCTGGAAAAATAAAAGCTTATGTTTAAAAATACATATTTTAAGGGGGCAGCCAGGTGGCACCGTGGATAGAGAGCCAGGCCCAGAGATGGATTGTCGTGAGTTTAAATCTGACCTCAGATCCTTCCTGGCTATGTGATCCAGCAAGACACTTAACTCTCATTGCCTAACCCTTAATGCTCTTATGCCTGGAAACCAATACTAAAGTTTCCAAAAATAAATAAATAAAATAAAAATATGTTTTAGAGATAGGGGGTTATCTAGCTGTTACATAGCTACTTTTGAGCATGAGTAATTTATTTGGATCTGTTTTAAGTTTCATAAAGAGACTCTAGAATCAAAGGACCCAGTTTCAAATTCCACCTCTTACACTTAGCTATTCAATGTTAGTCAAGTGACAACCTCCCTGAGCCTCAGTTTACTCATCCATTAATCATAGGAAAGCACTTTGCAAATCTTAAAAGTGCTACACATGTTTGCTATAGCTATTAATTATTAAAATGAGTGGGTAAGACTAGGTAACTTCTAAGATACTTTCCAGGTCTAGATCTAGGGTCCTATA
>NW_025355543.1:0-6399 GCF_016433145.1 Gracilinanus agilis | reverse complement strand
TGTATTGACTTATAGGTGGAAGAGTGGTAAGGGTATGCAATGGGGGTCAAGTGACTTGTCCAGGGTCACACGGCTGGGAAGTGTCTGAGGCCAGATTTGAACCTAGGACCTCCCGTCTCTAGGCCTGGCTCTCAATCCACTGAGCTACCCAGCTGCCCCCCTAAAACATTTTTTTTTTTAGAGCAATTGATTTTTCCTTTTTCTCATCTTGTACTGCAAGTACATATATAATCAATATTTATCCTTTTTCTGATTCTACAGTGATATAAGCTTAATGCAAATACCTGAGCCTGAGACTGAGAATATGGGACTGTGATTAAATGCCTCTCTGATTCCAGAAGAAGGGAATATAAAAGCTGTTAATTAGTGTTAAAAAAGCACATGGTCAGAGACTTGACTAAAAAAATCTGCATGGATTGCAGGAGTTCTATGCCAATACTTTAGGGCTTGGAAATTGGGGTTTGAGTCCTGGAGTCCCAGTCTTCTCTAAAACTTTAGAGGACGTGGGTCCCCTCGACTTAGATTCCTAGGCCAGTACCTAAGATTGGTTATTTATTGGCTCACTTCCCTAAAAAGCTGATGGTAAATCAGATCAGAGAGAGAGACATTTTCCTTAAGTCCTGGCCCTGAATGGGTTATAGGAAACTGCTTAAATCGCTTTCATTGGACCTTGATTCAAAGGCCTGTTTATTTTCCCTACATTTTTTGCACATTTTACATTTCATTCACAAGTTAATTTTTTCTTTTTTTTTCTTGAATTTTATTCTTTTTATTTTGTCATCCTTAGCTGACCTGAGGCACCCTTTTTAAGAAAAAAAGGTGTGTTTAGAATTTCCCTTAGGGGGATGGGATGTGTGTTAAGTTTTTTTAAAATTCGATAATGTAAAAAATATATGTATATTTAACCCTTTTTTAGGAGTAATTTCAGGGGGAAATGTATAATTCTTAGAAGAAAATGTATGTTTTATAATCTATAATGTAAAGTTTAAATTCTTTTGAGAAGAATTTCAGGATAAGGATCTTGCGATCTCCCCAGAATCCAGACTACGAACCTGTTTGGTGAAGACACCATGAAGATGCCTGAAAAGCCTTCACTGTACCATGAAGACCAAATTTGAACTTTGGGGTGCAGTTAATTGAATTTATGGGGAGTTGAAATTGAGTTGTATATATTGTTTTAATTGTACACTTTATACCAATAGGGGACTGCCCCCAAATTGGTTTTTTGTCAATGTGGCTAGTTTTATCCATTTGTTTATCCATTTCTTTTATCCCCAAATTCCTGAAAATTTAGAAGTTGTCTATTTTTACAGGTCCAGCAAAGAAAAAGGGCTAACCTTTTTTTTTGCCGGACCTCAGGGGGAATTGTAAAATTGGAATTTGGGAGATGCCATCTAAAAGTATATATATTTTCTATGGACACATGGGAAGTATCAAACTACATTTCCTGTGGTCCAAAGGGTTTCCGGTTCTTTGGGCGTGGGGACACCTGAGTCACCACACAGAGAACAGTTTAAATGAGAGGAAATCCTAAAGTAAGCCCTCTTTAGCTAGCAGGTGCGAGAAGAGACGGGAGGTAACAATAATGGCTGGGGCGGCAGTTTTGAATTCTTACAAGCGCATGGTCTAATGATTTTTATCTCTATTAGCATGGCTTTAATTAAAATACTAATTTCTATATTTATATCAGTCTTTATTATTTTTAATCCTAACACTTATGAGAAAGAATGCTATCCATAGCTAGAGAAAAGAAATGTTGGGAGTAGAAATGCAGAAGAAAACATATGATTTATCACTTGCTTTTATCGGTATATGATTTGGGGTTTTGGTTTTAAAAGATTACTCTATTAAAAAATGAATAATATGGAAATAGGTGGTGAATGATAATACAAATACAACCCAGTAGAAATGCTTTTCAATTCCTGGAGGGGGGAGGAAAGAGGGGAGGGTTTGCGTTTCTCTTATCAGGAGGGATTTAGAACATTTAGAACATTTTTCATGGAACATGGAAAAAAATTTTTTTTTAAAAATATACACATGTAAATAAATAAAATCAACTTTGTTGTATGTAATGTTACTCAATATTATGTCTTATACCTACTAATAATTTTCTTTAAAAAAAAAAGTAGCATATATGATAAAAAAAAAGTGTATGGCTTCTCTGTAGTCTTCAGTTGTTTAGACTCTTTCACTCTTTCTTCCTGACCCATGATTAATGACTTATTTCTCACCTATTCTTACCTATGCATTGAAGCCAATGAAATTGGTGAATAATCTATATTAAATTGCTTTTTGTCTCAGGGAGGAGTAGGAGGAGGAGAGTGGGAGAGAATTTGGAACTCAAAAAAAAATGTTAAAAGTTGTTTTTATACATGATTGGGAAAAAAAGAAAATATTAAAAGAAAAAGAAAATACAGAATGCATGTTGATTTAATACAGAGGAGCTTATGGACATGCAAAGTATATCTAATGTATTATTTCTAAATTTTGTCAGTTATTAATCTGAATAATCAGACAATCTTTTAATACCATAAGTTGCACAAGTTGGGAATTGCACTGGTAGAAAGTCTCCTTATATCAATGAAGCCATAGAGCTGATATCCTTCCATCAAAAAAAAAAAAAAAAAAGAATAAACTCTATCACCACCACCATAGAATATTAAACATGGAATTGGGCTTCTTAGAGACCATCTAGTTTAACCCCCTTGTTTTATAGCTGACCAAGAGAAGGCACAGTGACTTTCTGAAATCACATGGCTATTAAATAGAAGAGATATAATTTTTTGACTTTTAGCACAGGGCTCCTTACACTAGGCTCATATTGTCTATGGAATAAATACCAATGGAAAAATAGGAGAATAGAGAGGTAACTGCTATGATGTATATAATGATTTGCAAATATTACCTGTGTTTGGCCCCTCTGAAATAGTGCTGATCCATGAAGGGTTCTGAACATGTCCACTTCACAACTAATATCCCTAAGTGATGTCAAATCTCTTCCATCACATCTATAATAAACAAAATTAAATATAAAGTATGTCAAAGTAGGAAAAAGTCACACTCATATAAGATGTCATTCTCCCTTTCCCTTTGTCCATGCTCTCCTTCAAGTTTATAATAATAAAATAATAACACCTATCATTTATGTAGAAGTTTAATGTTCACAAAAAGGAGTGATAATGAAATTAAATCTGCCCTGCTGGTCCTTAATCTAATAACCAAAGGTGAGAACATTCCCATTTAATTCACAAGTTGGGAGGTCTGTGACCCACATGTGCTAGAGTGAGTGACAAATCAAAATCTACTGAGTACCTCCAGAGCATTCCTAAACAAAACATCTGTTGTGATTGGACATGTAAACTAAGAGGAAGGCACAGGAAGTGAAGTAAAAGAAGCACCTTTTAAGAGGGAGTGACAACTTCCTGTCAGAGAATTCTTGTTTGTTTCCTGGAGTTGGAGGACGAGTTGGAGATGCTGCTTGCTGGACCTGAGACCTTGCCCTGAGACCTTGGTAAGACTGTTTTTAAATATCTTCCTTAGAACTACACGTGGTGAGAAGAAGGCTGACTACTTTAGCCTCCCGGAGGCTCCCTTGATTGGGAGAAGGCCTTGTGGCTAAACCCCTTGTTAATTGACTTTTAGTCTCTCTAGCTGGGCCTCTGGAGCCCTGCTGGAGTAAAACCCAGACTTGAATACAAATACAAAAGTTTATTAAGTTAGATCTTTTTCTCTACTCTCTTCTCATTTTTCTACTTCCACTCTCTCCTATATTTTGTAAATAAATTACTAAAATTATTTTAGGAATTGGTATTTATTCAGTCCCTTGGCAAGCATACATTTAAATATTAATACCCAACCAAAAAACCCCCCTTTCCCCTTTTACAGAGGTTTTACAAATATTATCTCATTGTATCCTTATAACAACCCTGGGAGGTATGTACTATTATCACCTACATTTTACAGATGAGAAAACTAAGATAGAGGTTAAGTAATTGGGCTAAGGTTACACAGTTGCTAAATATCTGAGGTTAGATTTAAACTGGTGTTCCTGACAACAGGTTCAGTGCTCTAATGACTTTCCTACTTTTCAAGTGCAAAATAAATATAAGCATTAAAAAGTATAACTTACTTTATTTTTCAGGAAAAGATCAGACTTACCTTCTATATTCATTTAAGACAATAGTTCTAAAAACATCCTTTGAAACTACATTGAAGGATTCTATTATTTCATATGGATCAGCTTCTGGAAATTTTTCTACATTTGAAAGATAAATCAGAAGAAAAGATCTTTTTATAAGGTTGGGTTTCTATAGGTAGACAATCTATAAAAATTGGATTTCATTTTCCCAACTTATAAGAGTATCCTTTAACGAGAAATTCCCAAGCCAATCTCTTTTGTACTTCCCCTCTATTGTACTGTCCATGAGACCAGATTGTTCACCCTCTGTCATGTCTATACTGCCCTCTCTCCATACCTTTGCTCATAACTCTACCCATACTTGGAATATAGGTGAATTACAAACTGCTAAATGCCTTAGTTTCTGTCTGTACTATGTGCAGTTCTGGGCACTTTAAAGCTGAAAAATGATGTTTTAGGGTTGCCTATGCTGTGCTACTCACCAATAAATTTCACTTAGTCACATTATGAAAAAGTACTACTGATCACATCAAAAGTAATCATCCTTACTTCTTTGCCTTGATAACTTTATCTTAACCTGTAAATTTGGAAATCAATGAATTCCTTTTATGCTAATATACCTAAGTCCTCATCAACTGAAAATAACATAAAACTGAATGCAGAGCATGATATAATATCCCAGAAATACTTGTTTGTTCAAATATAAATCACAAATAGTCATCTTATAAAAACTTCAAATATTAATTATTTATTAATAATGCTGTAAGAAGTTTTTTCCCAATGTAATGTTTTGGCATAGTCACCTTTTGTGTTTAATTTGGATAAAGACCTGAGATGTTATGAATAACAGATAACACATATGGTAACTTTATTCAAAATCAATTTAATCTTATTAATTTTTAAATTATATAAAAGGATTCTAAGAATTTTTCAATAGCAATTATAGTTGATAGCCTTGATTCTAATAGACAGAGACATGGAAAAAATTATTCTAACAACTATGCAGCTTTTTAAAAGAACAAATAAACTGAACTATAGGATACTTGTCAATTTGGAAGAAATTTAATATTTTATGTTTGGTTTATGCTCAAATAGCACAACAGATTTTACATTAAAATGCACAATTTAGATCCTTCTCATGAACAAATATACACAGGGAGCAAATGGTGTGTATAACTCAAATTTGTACTTCATTCCACATCTGTTAAGTAACTACTATAAATAGGAATAGGTGAGAGATACAAAGGCAAATGAGACACAATTCCTGCTCTCAATGTATTTGCAATTAGTAGGGGGTGACAAGATAGATTGGAGTCTTGTTGGCCTTGAAGGCCAGGCCTGGAGTTTAGTCTTTGCCTGACAGATGACGGGGGAGTCACTGATGATTTTTTTAAAAAATGGAGTAACATTAATAAAGATAAGCCTTGGGAAGATTCACTTGGGATTCACAATGGGAAGCAAAATATAAAGGAAGAATAGTCAGAAGGCTACTGCTATGAGAGGGCCTGAATTATAGTGGTGACAGAGGGAGAAGACATAAGCATTATTATGAAGCTATCATAAAGAAAACATGATTGACTGGATATGTGGGACAAGGGAAAGTGCCTAAGAAAATAATACTAAATAATGTACCTAGAATTTCCAAATTATAAAACATAGAATTATCTACTTTGTGCGAATAAAGGTTAACAATGGTGAAATAATATAAAATTTCACTGTTACCAAAATAAATCAAAACTATTAATAAAAATAGCAGAGTACCTTTTATGAGTTCCTCAATATCTAATCTTATCTTGTTTATAGCATCATCTCTGGAAACCTAAAAGAAGTTACAGTTGTAAATATGAACTATAATTACTAGTAATATAACAAATACTTTTATGTTGCTATACAACTATGACCAAATTCTTAAGTGTGTACAGAATTCTGGGATTCAATAACGGGAATCTTATATCAAAGACACTATAGTGGCTGATGAAGAAAACCAAAATACTCAGATGCATTTATACATATCCAGATATTAACAAATGCAGAAATGGGATAAAAGAACATCAAGAGAAAAGAAAGTTTCAAGATATTTCAATCAATTGATCAAGAAACATTTATTAAGTGGCTACTAGGTCTCAAGCACTGTCCTAAGCAGTATGGGTACAAAAGGAGGCAAAAGATAGTCCCTGCCCTCAAGGAAATAACAAACTAGTGAGGGAGACAACATGCAAACAAATATAAATAAAGGAAGATATATATATATATATATATAT
>NW_025355542.1:0-2507 GCF_016433145.1 Gracilinanus agilis | reverse complement strand
CTCTCTCTCTCTCTCTCTCTCTCTCTCTCTCTCTCTCTCTCTCCCCCTATCCTGTATGACAAGCTGTAAAGGTATAACCTGAATTTGTGGTTCTTTGTTACTATGATTCTAGATTTAAAGCCAACCTTTAGAAGTTTCTGATCTGATCCTGTCTAGAGTGAGCACTAGCCACAACTAACATTTTGATATTTTATTTTTAGGTTAATATATATTGAATGTCTGCTGTCTGCACAGCATTGTGTTGGCTGTCCAGGTAAAAAATGCATTGGGGGAATCATGTGGTATAGCAGAAAAAGGAAGGAAGAAAAGAAGGGGAAGAGAGAGGGAGGGAACAAGTGAGGAAGGAAGGAAGGAAGGAATGGAGAGAAGAAACTAAAATTTATTAAGTGACAGGTACCTTACTGAACACATTACAAATATTATCTCATTTGATCTTTGCCACAACTTTGAAGGGTAGATGTCGTTGTTACACCAATATTATAGTTGAGGAAATTGAGGCAGACAAAGTTTAGGTGACTTGCCCAGGGTCTCATAGCTAATAAATGTCTGAAGACAAATTTAGGACTTTTTGACTTCCCATTTAGGAAGAATGAATGGTGGACTTGGAGTCAGAAGATATTGGTTCAAATATCACCTTTGGGGAAAAAAAGCAAAACTCAGCTCCCCCTCCTGATCCCCCATTAGCTTTTTGACCTTGGATAAGTCACTTTATCTTGCTAGGCTTCCACTTCATCACCTGTAAAATGAAGTGCTTGGGCTAGATTACTGGTAAGATTCTCACGAATTATAGTTTATGTGTAAAGACAGGACACTCATGCATGAAACAACTAAAGAACATTTCCCAGAGCAATAAACCCACAAGTGTATATTTAATATATGATACTTGATTTTATGAAACAGGTATTCCTTAAAAATCATGTGTAAATCAAATCACATTTCCCATTCGATTTAAAGCATATTTAACTGGGAAGAGTATTGGACTTGGATTCAGAGAAACTTGGGCTTGTGGCCCAAGCCGACACATCCTCTTTGGCAGGTCCTTCACCTGGGCCTCTGGGCCTTCTTCCTCTTTAAGTGGCCATAATACCTGTACTAACCACTTCACAGAGTACTCGTGAGGCAAGTGCATTTTAAATGATAAAGTACGATATAAATGTGAGTCATTGTTATTTCAGAGAGATACTTTATCCTTATTTATAGTTGATGTTTCTCTGGCAGTGGCTTGTAACTCTTCAGTTTTAAATTTCTTTCTTTCCCATTTTTTCAGTCAAAGACATATAAATATTCCATGGAGGTGCCATTTAAAAAGGACCTCTGAGGTGCATTTCTTCTTTTAGCCCCTTATTGGTAAGGGGGCTGTTGGGAAGCAGAGTTTTTTCCTAGCTAGAAGGAGGAATTGAAGAATCATGGGAGGCAGGAGCCTTTTGGGGACAGGGAAGCCTGAAGCTTTTTCTTTTGGTGGAAAGAAGGAATGGCTAAGAGCTGATTGGTGCCATCAGTGGATGGTAAGAAAGAGTGTAGTTACCGCAAACTGAATATAACCATGATCAATTGGGGCCTTGTCTGACTTTCTGATACTCTGAGGATATGATTTGTCTGCACAGAATTTGCTGTTGGCTTGACTGTATCTGCTTGCTCCACTGTGATTTAACAGTGGAGTTAATTCCCTTTATACCCTCTTTCCCCTGCACCATTGATGTCTCATGAACTGCCATTACTACTTTGGGGAATTTTCTACTCTATTCAAAGCTTCTTTACTTTCTGTCTGTGCATTTATAAGGGATTTCATCTGTAGATAAAGATAGATTGAATAGCTAGGTGGTATAGTGGATAGAGCACTGGGTCTGGAGTCAGGAAGACCAGAGTTCAAATTTAGCCTTAGAAAATAAGTAGCCAAATGACTTTGGGCAAGTCACCACCCTGTTTGCCTAAAAAAAAAAAAAAGATGTATTATCTCCATCAAAAAGAAAAAGATAGATTGGTTGGTGTTGCAGCCAAAGCAAGAATTTTGCTATAATAGACTGGCACATGCATAGGAGGAAAGGTAAAAATGGAAATGGAACCAAATTGCCTGAGACTTAACCTCAAATCTATATTATGCCCCCTCTTTGACCACACACAATGGGATTATACTTTGTAAAAGAAATGATCTTGTAATTACAGGCTGAATCATTAATGATTAATCTTATCTTGTTTGAGAATTAGAATTTTTACATATAGGTTTTTTATTAATATGAGATGCACCAATAGTATCACCTAAGTAAATTAAATGGGTATCTCTGCTGGTATCCCCATGACCCTGTCTCTAAGTAATTATCTCCCAAGATACTCAATTTCTTTCTCAAGCTTCTCTTATCCATTTTGGGAAAGTACGATGGAATAACTTCAGGGTAAGTCCTGATAATCATTTACCCAACAAATATTTAATGAATTCTTACTATGTACAAGACTTACATTGTAGGACAGTGCCATACATATCTATATAATCTATGTATATATATTTGTTA
>NW_025355541.1:0-9278 GCF_016433145.1 Gracilinanus agilis | reverse complement strand
GAGGGAGAGAGGGAGGGAGGAGGGAAGGAAAGAAGGGAAGGAAAGAAGGGAAGGAGGGAGGGAGGAAGGAAAGAAGGAAGGGAGGGAGAAAGGGAAGGAGGAAGGGAGGATGGAAAGAAGGAGAGAGGGAAGAAAGGAAAGAAGGAAAGCATTTATTTTATTTTATCTTTTAAAACTCTTACTTTCCATCTTAAACTCAATATTGCATGTTGATTCCAAGACAGAAAAGCAATAAGGGATAGGCAAGTGGGGGTTAAGTGACTTGCCCAGGGTCACAGAGGTAGGAAGTATGTGAGGGCAGATTTGAACTCAAGACCTTACATCTCTAGGCCTGGCTCTCAGTCCAGTGAGTCACCTCATTGCCCCACAAGCATCTATTAAGCATCTTCTCTGTGCCAATCCTACAGGTAATTATTGATGACATACCCATTTTACAGTTGATGAAAGTAAGGCAAAAGAGGGTTGGGTTGGTTTTGTTTGTTTGTTTTTATTTATTTATTTTTTTAAAGTAACTCGCCCAGATTTTGACATCTGGTAAATGTCAGAAGCTGGAATTAAAATCAGGTCTTCCCAGTTCCAGGTCTAGTACATCATCTCGCACTCAGTTTCAATTGTTAAGTGAATAATGGATGAAGTAGAAAAATGATCTTCAGTCACAGAATCTTTAGGCTGAAGACAAAGAATCATGGAAAGTAAAAGCTGGAATGGTCCTTTAGAACATAGAGGGTTGGATCGGGGAAGAATCAAAAATCAATCAATTAATTAATTAATTAAAAATTCCCTAGGCCAACCTTCTCTTTTTACAGATGAGAAAATCAAAAGAGGAGAAATAATTTGCCTCTCCTTGCTTGGTATTGAAAGAAGTACCTGGGAAAAGTATGTTTCTAACCCCAGTAAATATATCTAAAGGGAATTACCATACACTAACCCAGCCCTTAAAGATGAGCAAGGACTTGAGAAAGTGGGCAACACCTAGATAGAGGAATGGAAGTTAAATCAGTTGTACTGAGTACCAGCCTCCAGCCTGCTGGGAATTAATATAATAACTTATTTACCTAAACTAGGGCTCTTGTTAGGGAATGAGGAGATTAGACAGGAGGCAATAACAGCTGTTGATTGAGGATAAAGGATTTAGGAAGGTGGGTAACAGGTTTCCCTGACAGGGTGACTAATAACATATAACAGGACAAGGGAATGGAGTTCTACACTAAAGCTTTAACTAGCAACAACCACCAAGCAGGACAGGGGTTCGGAAATCTCACTCCTGGGTCCCTGACTCCTCCGGCGTCATTTCTCTGGTGTCTCAGGGTCTCAGTTGATAATCAGCCAATAGATCCAGTGGGGTAAAACAGTGAATTGGTCCACATTGAAGGTCCACCCTCCAAGCTGCAAATCCATGCTCTAGGCTGTTCTTCCACAAAGATGATGGTATCCTGGTGACACTTTCTCAGGGAGATCAAAACACACAGGCTCCTTCTTCAGTGGTAACCAAGTGACTCAGACTCAGGTTCTGTTCTTGCATTCTAGGCTTCTCCAGAATGCTCAGTTCATCCTGCTTAGCAAAAACTTTTCTCTCTATACTTAAATCTGTCTGTCTATCCTATTTCCCTACAACAGTAGTCTGACATAGCACTACAACAAAACCTGACTTCTAACTCCTTGATTAGGCAGAAGCTTTTCCCACTGGTGTAGGCTTCCCCCAAAATGTTGTATTTTGTGATTGTCATTAGAGTTCCTAATCTTCTTTTCCATGAAAGAATTTATTTGTCAGTCCATGTTGTGGTGGCTGAAAGGACTTGTTTATTTAATTGTCGTAAATATTGTCTGCTTTAATTTGACTGTGATGCCAAAGTCTCAGTTATTTTTAGAATTAATTGATGTTTTCCTTTGTAGTAAACTGAGATACCATACCTGAATGATGCTTGCCTGGATTTTAATTTTCAGATAAGATTTTCTTTTTATTATTCATTTTTCTCCAACTATTTTTGTGATAGTATGAGAGGCAAAATGTAATATAGGGCATAGAGAGCCACCTTAAGGACAGGAAGACTTGAGTTCAAGACCTGCCTCTTTTTTTTTAAACCCTTAACTTCTGGGTCCTGGCTTATAGGTGGAAGAGTGGTAAAGGTGGGCAATGGGGGTCAAGTGACTTGCCCAGGGTCACACAGCTGGGAAATGTCTGAGGCCAGCTTTGAACTTAGGACCTCCCGTCTCTAGGCCTAGCTCACAATCCACTGAGCTACCCAGCTGCCCCCCGAAGACCTGCCTCTTACACACACTGGCTACATAGTCCTAGAAAAGTCACTTCTCTTAGTGCTTTAGGCAACTCTATAAGACTATAAGGGAAAGTGCCTAACCATTTTGGTAGAGGGAGTTTCCTCATCTGGGAATTCTCTATTTTAATGAAATACAGGCTGAGTCCCTATCCAGTCTCTTTCTTTACCCTATAGACAGTAAGATAACTAAGGGGCCTGGTGTCAGGAAGACACATCTTTCTGAATTCAAATATGGCCTCAGACACTAAATGTGTGACCCTGGGCAAGTCATTTAACCCTGTTTACCTTAGTTTCCCCATCTATAAAAAATGAGCTGGAGAAGGAAATGGCAAACCACTCTAGGATGTTTGCCAAGAAAACCTCAAATGGGATGATGAAGAGTCAGACACAACTAAAATGGCTAAACAATGACATCATATAGAAAGAGCTAGAAAAGCCCTTTGAATGCAGGTTGTCACAACCAGAAGAGTCCTGTGGATATCATAATATCTCAAGTCTAAAGCCAGAAGGAACCTTTTAGATTAACTAGTCCTGACTCCTCATTTTGCAAATGGTTCAGAAACATAATTCCCTTCACAAGGTCACACAGATGGCAAAGGCTGAAGGTAAGATTTGAACCCAAGTCCTCCCGATCCAGAATCAGTGCTCCCTCCACTGTAGGACACTGCCTTCTTAAATACCATTGCTGGAAATAACCTTAGAACACAGAAAGTCAGAGCAGGAAGGGTCTTTAGAATATAGAATATTAGAACTGTAAGGGATTTCAAATACGATCTATTAAAGCATTATTGATGGATAACCTTTTATAGGGGGCAAAGAGGCTTCTAAGCAAAGGCTGTTCCCTTCATATGGAATTTCAAATCCATTGGCGTTTGACATCCTCTTAGCATATATCTTCAAACAGGAATGAGCTAAAATGTATCTTTTTTAAAAGATTGCTTTAATATTTATAATATCGGTTCAAATAATTAAGAAACAATTTAATAGGATTCTTAATCATTTATAAAATAGTGCAATGTGATTTAATTTTCCCATCAAAGGGTCCAGTGGTGAATTAAATACCTTGCTCTGGAAGGTGTTGAATATTAAACACAGTTGAAGTAATATAACATGGCAAAAATCTAAGTCTGGGGACCTTATGTGCCCATAAAGCTCAATGACTTTAGAGAGAGCTCTGGGTATAATACTAGATCTAGTAAGAGAATTAAAGATTCAATTTACTAGAAAGAGAAATTTGATTCAGAGTTTACCCTCTTCAGTAATTAGTCACAGAAGTTTTCTTTCTTTCTTTTTTTTGTTTATCAAAAACTTTAAAAAGAAAGCTAAAATCCCAGTTAAATGGAATGAATGTTTCATGCATTATTCATTTTCAGGGAAAACATATCACGAGGACCAACAATGCCAGGATGGATTAGGTTTGATTGCTGCTCTGTAATGTAACTTTGGGTATAGTTGTGGAAGAGATGAGCTAGCTCCTAGATATTACTTAAAGGAGAAATGAAATGAAACACAATCAGAGCTGCCAAAGGGTGGGAAGAAAGGCCAACATCAACTGATGCCAAGTGAAGACAAATATCTAGATAATTGGGGTTCTTCTCTTAGAGTTATTTCATTTCTAGCCACCAGATAGCTCTTTCCTGCCAAACTTTGCCTCCAAGCTTGTTCACAGCCCCCTCTAAGCCCCAAACACCCTTTCTTTCCACTTTCAACCCTATTGAATTTCTACCCGTCTCTGAAGGTCCAGCAACCGTCATGTCACCTCTGGGAAGCCTTCCTTGATTCTCTGTCAGCCACAGCCTTCCTCTTCAGATCTTGCTTTGTCCCCTTCTACTATACTTACTAGGGCAACTAGGTGGCACAGAAGATGGCTCACTGAGCTGGAAGTCAGAAAGATCTGATTTCAAATGTGGCCTCAGCCACACGCTAGCTGTATAACCCTAGGCTAGTGCCTTAATGCTGTTTGCCTCAGTTTCCTCAAATGTAAAATGAGCTGGAGAAGTAAATAGCAAAGTACTCCAATTTCTTTGTCAAGAAAAAGCCAAATGAGGTCAGACAGTCTCAGACACAACTGAACAATAACAACAACAACAATGTACTTCCATGTGATATTTAAAATTTTTTTTTATTAAGAAACATTTTCCACGGTTACAAGATTCATGTTCTTTCCCTCCTCTCCTCCCATCCCCCTCCTGTAGCCAACACACAATTTCACTGGGTTTTACATGTGTCATTTGATCAAGGCCTATTTCCATATTATTGATATTTGTACTAATGTGATCGTTTAGAGTCTATATCCCCAATAATATCCCCATCAACCCATGTGATCGAGCAGTTGTTTTTCTTCTGTGTTTCTGCTCCCACAGTTCTTTCTCTGGATGTCTTCCATGTGATATTGTGTATTATAGTTGTCTGTTTTGTACATCATCCAGGGATGGGTAAACTACGGCCCATGAGCCAGATGCGGTCCCCTGAAATGTTCTATCCGGTCCTGCGACATTATTCCTAATCTGAAAAATTAAATGAGTAGGATATAATGCAATGAAACTTCGAAAGTGTTGCCTTAGAAACAGACTGACAGATGAGCATTTCCTTTCCTTTGGCCCCCTCTTTAAAAAGTTTGCCCATCACTGTAATAGACCATATGCTCCACACGACCAAGGTTAATTTTGTTTCTCCCCCAGTATTACACACAGTAAGCATTTAATATGTTAAATATATAAATGATTTGCTAGGATGGGTCATAGAAAGTAGACAAAACGCTGAAGTCCTACATAATTCTTAGGTTTCCACCTCATTTTAATCTCTCTTTATCTGCACATTAGTTCATATTCTCCCCTAAGCTTTCAACTTCTATTCCTGAAAAGTTTTTGGCCTCTCCACTCCTTCACTCTGGCCATAGAAGAAAAGATATCCTTACTGATTTACTCCAGTGAATTTCTCTACCTCAACCTTTAATCCCATATCCTTCCACCCCCTCCAGGATTGCATTCCAGTAGTCATGTCTTCTTTCTCATTCATCTTCCATCTCTTCCTCTCCACCAGTTCCTTCCCATTTATATATAAACATGTTCAGATCTCACTAGTAGTACTTTTTCAAAAGTCTTCTCCTGATGTTTCTGTCCCATCCAATTGCCATTCCATTTCTCCACGACAATTCTTTGCTGCTAAACATCTTGAAGTTGTCTGCCCCAAAGGCTTCTGAACTCCCCACTTTCTTCCCAACAGCTTGCCAGTCACTGAAGCCAATGGCCTTTTTTCTCAATGGACAAATTTTGATTATTAACTATTTCCTTCTACCAGACACTGTCCTCTCTCAAGTTGAGAGACATCATTTACCACTTATCTTTTTCCTTGTCTCCTTTGCTATCTCTTCATCCTCTTTCAGATCACTTAATATGGTTTTGCTACTCTTTATATTCCCATTGCTTAGTACAGAACATGATATAAAAGACGTGCTTAGTGAATGAATAGTGACTGATAGACTGACTGTGTTCTTTAAGCATCTATATTATTTGCATTTTTTCCTTCTTCCTCTGTGAGCTCACCCCTGTTCAGCCATTTTTAACTGACTCTTCATGACCCCATTTGGGGTTTTTATACTGAAGTAGTTTTTCATTTCTTTCTCCAGCTCATTTTAGAGGTGAGGAAACTGAGGCAAATGGAGTTAAGTGACTTGTCACAAAGCTAGTAAATGTTTGAGACCGGTTTTGAACTCATGAAGATGAGTCTTTCTGACTCCAGGTCCAGTGCTCTATCTATTGTACTACCTATCTGCCCCTGTGACATACAATATGTGCTAAATAAATGCCTGTTGATTTGAGTTGGCATGTTATTTGACTTTTTTAAAAAATCCTATCTTAGAATCCATATTAAATATTGGTTTCAAGTCAGCAGAGCTGTAAGGACTAGGCAATTGGTGTTAAGTAATTTGTCTCAGGTCACACGACCAGGAAATGTCTGAGGTCAGATTTGAACCTAGGACCTCCTGTCTCCAGGACTGGCACTCTATCCACTGAGCCACCTAACTGCCCCTGTTATTCAACTTTTGATTTTACATGTGTTATTTTCCAGATGCAGACTGTTATGTGGAGATGCAAAGCATGGAATCCCTGCAAAGATACAGGGACTGCCTCACCCAGAATTCCAGGGGACCCCCCTGGAGAACTTTGGGTGAGGGGACAGTTGAGAAGAGTTTGAGACAGTTAATTTGTGGAGGTTGAAGTGAGCAGACACTCTCCTTACTACTCCAGACTTGGGGGTTCACTTGAGGTGGCCATTGTAGCATAAGCCAGTGGTTTCTACTCATAGGGTTAGCCTGTTTATGATATTATTCTTCATTAACATCAATATATAATTACCTAGTGATTTAGTGATTAGATATATAAATTATCTAACAAGTTCAGTTAGGTGCCTTCATCCCCTCCTGTGAGGAGGGGGGAAGGGCAGCTTCAATTTAACAGTTCAGGGTCACCTTTCATTATCCTAAAACCTTCATTAACCTCTCTAGTTTTCCTTGTTATTTCTTAATATAACCTTTACCCTCAAATCTGTGCCTGGGTAATTATTTGGGAGATACAATACAGTCTGGACATCTAGTTTGAATCCTGTCTGCTGCCAGTTTAAGAAGATCATCTCAGTCCACTACAGTTATAACTAGCTTCTACTTACTCCTCTAACTGACCTGTGAGGAATATAAATTAAAGAAAAGGAACATCATTGGGTTTTCAGCCATAACAGAAACTTACCAGAAGAATCTCATTCCTGCTTTCATTACCAACTGAAACCAGCAACTGTTTAGGGGGGAGGGGTTTGAGAGCCAGGAGTGGTTAGTCCCCTCCTTTCCTCACTGAAGGCTGTCAATCTCTGGCTCTTGACTTGAAGCTCTGTTTGGCCCAGACACATTATCTGCTTCTCCAAATTATCTGTTATTATCATCATAACAAGACCAGCCCACTCTCTCCTTCTATTTAATCCAGATCCCAGATCATGTCTATCTGCCCTATCTGTCCAAGATATAGGCATTGCTTTATCAGCAATATGTTCTGTTTATTTAACTGTTTATTATCTTCTGGACAATCATAGTTGGTCTGACCTAGTGGATAATTACACTGATGTGTTTTTGGATGGTCATGAACCTCCTAAAAGGGCCTCTATTATATTCTGGTGCTTTATGCAGTAAGTTACAATATCGTCTACAAAGAGGAGCATCTAGAACCTTGTTGGTGAACTTATGGCATGCATGCCAGAGGGGGCTGCTCTCTTCCCCCTCTCCACCCAGGACATTTTTCACATGACTCACCCCTCTGTCCAGCAGCCCAATGGGAGCTCTTCCTCCCTCCCCTGTCTGGGATAAGGTAGGAGACTAACCTGCAGTGCGAGGGTACAGTTTGGGTACTCAGTCTCTAAAAGATTCACCATCATTAATCTAGAAGAAGCCCCTCATTTCTGGGAAACCTCTCTTCCACTGGATCTTTGCAAGATAGCTTCCAAGGCAGTGTTAAACATCTTTAGGCATCATTCATTTCCTCATTGCATGCCTCATTTGATCATTTAAAAATCAGAAGATTGTTGAACAAAATTACATATGTTGTTAAATCTTTTGAGAAATCCCTTATGATCTCAGCAGGAGCAAAGGAGATTGCTTGTGAGAGAAAAGCCTTTAAAGTTATACTTTGAGCTACTGAATAATTTTCCCACCCAGTCAACAAGTACACAGTAGGATCTTGTATCTAATGCATCATCAGTTATGTGACAGCAAAATATTACCTGTTGAAGAAAACCATTTGTGAAAACCTATTTCTTTTTCATATTTTCATCGAAAATAACTTTTATAGATGTATAGAACTGTCTCATAAAGATTCTATAGAGATAAGAAAATAGGCAGCATTGTTCAGGCTCTTTGTGACCCCTTTTGAGATTTTCTTGGCTAAGATACTGGAGTAGTTTTCATAGGAGAGAGGGTGAATGCTGATATCTTCTTCTCAGTGACCTATTTTGGGTAATAACAGTCCGTTACTTTTTTCCAGTTCTCCTGTATCTCTGGTACCTTGAAAATCAATCCTTGATTCTTTCATAATTGCATCCTCTCCAGCATGTATTTCTTCTGTATCTACTTGATCAGGATTGGTTGCTTATCCCCCACCTTTAATTTCTTTAGTGACATTTCTACTTATTCATGTAGCATGCCAAGGAATGATATATTTAAGTTCAAATGTGATGGCCACACTATAATCAAAAATTAAAATCATTTGTTGTAGAAATGCTGACAGAGCTGGTTCATTTTTCATCTGTTTGTTGCCTTCCTTCCATTTTAATCTATAAATGCATGTGAGATGAAATGGCTTAGTTATATTTTATGCCACATTTTCTTGCACCCTTCACCATTCTTTGCTGTTTTCCACAAAAATACTGTCCATAATTTCCCACCATTCTCCAACATAGCAGTTTACAAATGAATTGTTGTTCTAAATCATCATTGCCCTCTGCTAGTACATTTCTCTACTTAGTAAGGAAATAAAAATGTTGCTGCCTAACATGGTTTTCAGTCTTCTTTTTCCTCTTTGTTTCAGCAGTCATTTGATGTAGGTTAAACTTGGGAAGCAAATCACAGAATTTCAGAGTTGGAAAGGCTCTCGGTTGCTGCCTAGTCCAAATCATAGTTGGAAAACAATACCCTCTACAAAATACCTACAAAGCCGTCATCCCACCTTTGCTTTACAAGTTAACTCATTACTTCTGGAGGTAGCCAGACCTACTTCCAGATACCTTTCATTCTTAGGAAGTTTTTCATTATATCACTCTCCTCTCTTCAATTCCTCCCTCCCCACCCTAGCATTTTTCTTAGTTTTACTCACTGAGGACAAGCAGAATCATCTATTCCCTTTGCCATGTTACATAGTTTCAAATACATGAAGACGCTTCCCTCTTAAATCTTCTCAATTCCTGGCATTTCTTCAACCAATTCTCCCATGGCGGGCTTTTGAGGGTCTTTACCCTCTTAGT
>NW_025355540.1:0-4693 GCF_016433145.1 Gracilinanus agilis | reverse complement strand
GAGAGAGAGAGAGAGAGAGAGAGAGAGAGAGAGAGAGAGAGATCTATGTGTGTATCTACATATAAAATGAGCTACGCTACAGTAACTGGACCACTTAAACACAAACATTAACTTCAAAATAGAGTGAACAGGGGACAGTGAGGTGGCTCAGTGGATAGAGAGCCAGGCCTAGAGATGAGAAATCCTGGATTCAAAAATTGGCCTCAAACATTTTCTAGCTGAGTGACCCTGGGCAAGTCATTTAACCCTAACTGCCCTAGTGACTTGGAAAAATAATACACAGTATTGATTCTAAGATAAAAGGTAAGGGTTAAAACACACACACACACACACACACACACACACACACAGTTAGTCATGAGTGTTCAGGACCAATTCATGAGCCATATTAGGAAACAAGACTCATTACTTGGTAGTCACGATTCTGGTCCTTTTGTTTGTTTCATCAAAAACAGTATTTCCAAGTTTGATCTTCAAATTATTCCTCTCACTTGGCAATGAATGATTTCTGGGAATTTCCAATGATCCAATCCATCTTCAAAGAACTCAACTTTGCTGCCATCAAGAACATATAAAATGATCCAAGGGTAATTCCAAAAATGTCATCAACACTACTGGATAGCTGTCCATATTGTCCACTTTAATGGGGCAATAATCAATCAATCAATAAACCTTTCTTAAGTGTCTGCTATGTGCCAGAAATTGTGCTAAGCTCTGGGGATGCAAAAAGAAGCAGATACAGGCTTTGCTCTCCAGGAGCTTCCAATCTAATTTTATTTCTCCATCTTCTTTCATTCTACCACCATTTTTGAAGGGCCAACTACATGCAAAGGCATGCTAGAAGCTGACGGAGCCATGAAAATGACACACATGAGAAAGGCTTGCCTGGATGACCAACGGAGTCCCTTCCAACTCTGAAATCCTAGGATGCTTTGATTTATATTGACTTTCAATTCCACTGACATATAATAATAACAGCTCCTAGGAATAATCCTACTTCACTGCTCTAAGTATCTGTCAGCTCATGGTATGGGACCATGATTGCATTTGAAAACTACCATCTCCAATCTCCCATAATCATCAATGTTTTTTTTTTGAAAAATCAATCCTTTTTGGCCATCCTGGTTAGAAATGTCATCAAACTTGGCTTGGCTACTTGTTGAGTAAAAAACCTTCTTTCTTTGAGTCATACAATAAGCTCCTTTAGCTTGGTAGGATCTAGTGGCAAAAGCATACAGGGGGACCCACGGTCATCTCTTTTCCACAATATAACACCAGAAATCCTAGGAAAAATAACAAAAACTTATCTAATACAAAGGACTTTTTATGAACGCTATGCTCACAAGGTGCCAGTGAAATTAGTATTATGGGCTACCCTCATTGGCTGAATGAAGTAACTGAGACACCCAGAGACACAACTTGTTAGATGTCAGAGAACCAGCAAAAAGCCACGCCAGAAATTTAACCCATGCCTTTGGCCTCCAATTTAGGACTATTTTCATTCCACAATCTTGTAATTGTTTTTATTTCTAAATGAATGGTTTATTTCAAAATCTTTTATAATTCACACTTCCCAATTCAGAAGAGCTTTTCTCCTTATGACAAAGAATTTGCGAGAGATTTCATAATACCTCCAGCAGAGAAGATTTGGTAGCAAAGAGAAGGAATTAAACTCATAAGTCACATTTACTCTCTGCAAGCTACTCCTGGTGGGGAAGGCCCCCTGCGAAATTTTTGCCTAGAATTTGGGGGGATTAGCTGTTGATTTTAATTATCCAGGTTGCCCCCCCTGTGCATTATCATTGACAACAAGCTGCTGGTAATTTAAAAAGCCAACTTAGCTGTAACAAGTAAACATTCAATGTTTATGTCCTTTCAAATAAAAAAAAAAGAGGGCAGAATTCACCGAGTAAATCAGAATTCAATGATTGCTCTGGGTCAATATGTATTGAACTCCAAGCTTCTGCTCCTAGAGAAAAAGGATAAAAGAAGGTCACAGTAAGCTGCTAAATGTTAGAAAAACTTCCGTGGGATTCAATGTCTTTATTTGGGAGTCTTCCCCATCCACTCCTTGAGCCACTTGGGGTCATTCGAGGGTCTATAAGTCCCAATAAAGACATGAACCTATCGGGGGTTTCCCAGGTTCCACTTTTCCACCTGCCAAAGCTAATCTCCTGGGGTCAGTGCAGGCTTCTGCTTCACTTAGAAGATGCTAATCAATATACACTTAATTACACATATTTTGCTAAAAGCAACAGAGATACAGAGAATACTTAAAGCTTTACAGCTTCTACCTTCGCCCTTCTGGCAAATCATGGAAAATCTTCTAATTTTATAATTAATCTTGAAACTTTACAGTTAAAGAGGAGAGTATAGAGTGGTCAGAAGTTAACCAAACACGCTGAAATTCCACACTTGACTCACAACTGGAATATCCTCTCTCCCAGACTACTTTTTACAAATTACAGGAATTCATGAACTCACACGTCCATAGCTCCACGATATTTATTTACCTGTCATCTCTCGGTAGGGAGAGCTAGTCCAGTTGCTACCCCACACACATTACGGCAAGGTCAACGAGAAAAGCACAAGGATGACTTCCAAGGCATGATGGCCAGTCACATTTCCCAGAAACCCAAGTGAGAACTCAGGCTTCCATCCGACATGAAGCAGAAAGAGAAGGGCAGGAGGCAGTGGGTCAAGTCACCAAGGGAGGCTTTAGAATCAATGTCTCCGGAGAGTTTTACGAAAAGGGTAGACAGCTATTTTTATAAGTCGGTCTAAGTGTAGTCTTTGCCTTCCAGCCCCAGGAATCCATGATTATTGAAAATGTCAGGTCCAGCTGCAGTAAATACATGGGGCTTATATTACTGGCAAAGTGAAATAGAGTCAAGAAAACAGTACTTGCTACATGAGCAGTGGGGACTGCTTACAGAGATGGTCATTTATTCTCTGATGGAGAAAGAACTGTGTTTAGAGAGGCGAGAAAACTTGGCATAGAGAGCTGATCAGGAAGACCTGATTTTGAGTCCTACTTTGGACAGATATTAGCTCTGTGGCCATGGGCAGCCTCTCAGGCCCTCAGGCAACCCTCTAAAACCAGAGCCTGCAGAATACCTACCCATCTGCTTTGGTAGAGAAAGGTTATCACTGGGAGCTTCCAAAAAACACTGAAAACTCTGTTTGTTTGTTTGTCTGTTTGTTTGTTTGTTTGTTTTAAATAAGGGCAGCTAGCTAGCAGGAGCCTGTCAGGAGGACCTGGGGTCAAATCCAGCCTTAGACACTTAATAGCTGTGGGACCCTGGGCAAGTCATTTAACATCTGTCTGCCTCAGTTCTCCCATTTGTAAAATAAGGATAAGAGCACCTACTTCCCAAGGTCGTTCTAAGGATAAATGTATGATTCTATCTGTAAAGTGCTTTACAAATCCTAAAGCTCTACATAAATGCTACTGTCATTATCATTGTTGTTATTATTATTAAAGAAGTATTATTAAAAGAAGATTAAATTTAATACTCATTAAATAAGAAGTGTTATTAAATAACAGTGTTCTGTTAAATGCCAAACCAAGAAGTTCATATTATTCTTGACAGGCAATGGGGAGCCACTGAAAATTTCTAAGTGGCAGAAGAGTTAATCAGACACAAACTTTAGGAAGATTACTTCCATATGGTGTAAAGGATGGCTTGGGGAATGGAGAAACTTGTAGGTTCTCAGCTGGCTTTTAAAATACTCTAAGTGCAAGATAATAAAGGACTTTCTGTTTGGAACCTTGGGCAATTTCTCTGAGTCTCAGTTTATTTCTCAGTAAAATGAAGGGAGGGATTTGACTAAAATGACCTCAATGATTTCTCAATCATCTTAGAATGTTAACATTGAAAGAGGAAAGGAGGGGGACAGATGAGACAGGGATATTTTCAATGCTAGAATCAACCATTCTGAATTCAAAGCTGATGGCCTACAAAAATGAGATAATGAGTGAAAAAGTATTTTCTAGGATTTTAGATTCACGGAAAAATATAGTCAGCATAACTATACTTCCTGAGTTTTATAAAAAACAGATTTTCCTTTGTTGGCAGAAGTACAATAGTGTACACAGAAATCCACTATCTTAAAAGAAATTACATGATGACACAGCAGACTTTAAGGTTTATGAGCTCTATAAGAAAAGATCTCTTCTCCTTAATTTAAAATATCATAGAGCAAGGGGCAGAAACTCATCTAGAATTAGTGCACCGTTATCTATTTTGAAAATCACCATTAGACACAGAAAATTTAAGGAAATAATCGCAGATTCTGGGAATACAACAAATAAACCATTCTCAGAAGAAGGTCTGGGGTATTTTGTTTGGGCATTCTTGCTTGTCTTTGGTCTGGTTTTATTTTAAATTCCCAAGAAATTAAAACAGTAAAGAATACATCCAGTTGACTAAATTTTTAACTGAGAGGTAAACTGGTATAGTGAGTCCGGTACCTGGGACACATGAGGTCAAATTTTGCTATTGATGCTTATTAGCCTGGTAACCTTGGGCAAGTCACTAGCTTTCTATGAACCTCAGAGAAGTCTGAAGTTGCTCTCTAAAGAACACTGGTCAAGATTTTGCAGATAGATCCATTAGAGGGGAGGGGAGGGAGGAAGTAGATGCTACTATTATTCCCAGATGCTACTATTAGAGGGGAGGAGAGGGGAGGA
>NW_025355539.1:0-3218 GCF_016433145.1 Gracilinanus agilis | reverse complement strand
GAATGCCAGATCTCTGCCACATATAGAATGGGCATCCACTTGCATAGAATGATTTAAGAGACTTTCCCTTTCAACAAAGAACTCGAATTCTCCTTTTTTTCAACTCTTCCTTCTTGGATCTCATTTTGATGGACCTATTCAGGTAGGAAGATACCCATAGGGAAAAAGCTAGGGGTCATTTTGGGACCCCAGGGGATCCTAGAAGGGACAAAAGAAGAAATACTTTTAGGGTGACAGCTGCTACCTGCAGAACCTTGGCCAGGGTTATATCTCTGTAGTCTTTTTATTTTTATGCTTTATATCTATCTATCTATCTATCTATCTATCTATCTATCTATTCATTCATTCATTTATTTATAAAACCTTTACCTTCCATTATAAGCTCAAAATTGTATATTGATTCCAAGGCAGAAGAGCAATAAGGGTTTAGGGCAGTGTCGGCAAAGGTTTTCAAGTTTGTGTGCCCAAACTACAATTTCAAGATGCCTGTGAGCACCCTGCATTACCCCAGAGAGTGGCGGGAGGCAGTGCTCCCTTTGGGCAGCTGGACAGAGGGGTGGGACATGCAAAAATGTCCTCGGGCACTGGGAAAGGGGGAACAGAGCAGCTCCTCCTGTACTGGCTGGCTACTCATGCCAATACTTCACCAACGATGGGCTAGGCAATGAGGGCTAAGTGAACTTGCCTGGGGTATCACAGCTAGGAAGGGTCTGAAGCCAGATTTGAACTTTGGACTTCCCATCTCTAGGCTTAGATAGCTATACGCTGTGCCATATAGCTGCCCCCCTCTATAGCCTTCAAAAAATTGTTTTTATTCTCATTCTGTACTCAAACCACAGGACTCCTTCAGCTCGGGTTCTATGCCTTGAAACTGATTTGGAAAAGTTATTACCAACAGTGATCAATAGGGGACAGCAAAGTCTAGTCAGAACATCATTCTGGTTAATGGCTAGACCTAGTTCTTTCACCTGAAGTTTCATTGTTCAATATGATCTAAAATTCAGATGCCTTGGGAATCATATAGAGACAGTTCTTGAATTATGCAGATTCACCTTTATGTAATGAACTTCTGAAAGAAATCAAAGACTTGTTGAGGATAACTTTGCTTGCTATTGTCAGATTTACATGGGAAAAAAAGAGCCACTGTCCAAGCATCTCTCTCTGTAGCTTCATGAAAGAGTTGTACAGACAATCACCAGTAATAAAGCCCAGGTGCACCGAGTGGGGAAAGGGCTGCATTCTGCATTCCTGTGTTCACTTTACTATACAATACTGGGTATATTTAATCATTAGCTTTATCCTTTTTATAAAGGATATTATGTTTATTATGGTAGAGTATATAATATGCCTGCATTTTAGTACATTTTATTACTTGCATTAATGTATTATTTTATGTACATCATTTTTATAAAGACTAAGTGAAGTAGGTGGGTAGGGGAAAATTTGCACTACACAAAAATCATCTTATGTAGAGGTTTGCAGAATGGTCCTTTGAATTGGGGTCTTCTGAATTCAAATCTAATCATCTTTCTACCATCTCCAGAATTGTATTGGTAAATGTTTAACAATTAGCTCTCCAAAAATAGTATTTATGACATACTTTTAAGTTTAATCTTTATTTTTAAACCCTTACCTTCCATCTTGGAGTCAATACTGTGTATTGGCTTCAAGGCAGAAGAGTGGTAAGGGTAGGCAATGGGGGTCAAGTGACTTGCCCAGGGTCACACAGCTGGGAAGTGTCTAAGGCCAGACTTGAACCTAGGACCTCCCATCTCTAGGCCTGGCTTTCAATTAAGTTTAATCTAAAATAAAAACATTTTCTCTATAACTTCCTTAAAACTAGAGCACCAACAAAACAAAACAAAAAATCAAATCCTGACTTAAAGCATTTGCTTTAAGTGTTCAAATTGCTAAAGTATTCAAATTAAAAATTTAACAACTTCCTGCTTCCAGCATACCCTAAACCAGCTCGAATCTTGTTGCTGATTGTGTGGAACTGGAGTCCAGATTCTAGGGTGAGCCCAACCCTGAAGTTTAGCTAGTCCAGGAGTTAGGAAGTCAGTCATGTGAAAGAGAGAGCATGAGACTTCTGGATTAAGATGATGGCAGAGTAAAAAGCAGCTGCTTAACCTCTCCTAACCCACACATATAGGACTCCTCAAGAAGACATAAAAACAAATCCAGACAAACAAAGGGACCCCACAACAGAGTGAAGCATTAAAGGTACATGGAATTGGGGCATTTCCATGCTATAAGGGGTGAAATAGCACTCACTAAAATGTGAGCTGAGCAACCCCCTGCCCCCACCACACCACCTACAGTACCAAAGCCAGCACAAAAGAGTTAGAGCAAGTTTGGGGCACCCATTAAGTTCTTGGCAGCTACCTGGGGTCACCAGGGCCTGCTCCTGAGAGCAGCAAGACTTAAGCCCTCAAGAGGCTAAAGAACGCACGGACTTTGAATACAGACCCTGAGAGCAGGCGCGAACTCAGATCCTGAGCACAGGCACAGATTCGGATCCTGAACGCAGGTGTGGACCTTGGGTGGGGACCCAGTGCATAGGGGTGCACGAGCATGGAAGCAGCACCCTGAGACTGTTAAAGGAGCTTTGGGCAGAGGAACAAGCAAGGGGACCACAGGAGGCTTGACCCTGAGAACAACTAGACCTCAGAACTCAGGAGCCTAAAGACTGCAGACAGACTCTGGGTGTGAGGATAAACCTGAGAGGGCACATGGCTCACAATGGCAAGCCATCCACAAGAACCCCAAAAGAGAAAGATCAACAAGAAGAAATCTTTAACACTCAACAACTTTTACACAGAGAAAATCCAGACAACAGAGCAAACAGTAGAGGAGAACAAACAAATAATCATATCCAAACCATCCCAAAATAATGAAAACTGGTCACAAACTACTGAAGAGTTCAAATCTGAGATGATGAGAAAGATGGAAAGATTTGGCAAGAAAATTACAGTTTAAAAGGCAGAATTTTGCAATTAGAAAGTGAAGCAAGTAAATTGAAGACCAGAAATGACCAGATTGAAAAGGAAAACCAGTCTCTAAAGGCTAGAATTGAGCAATTAGAAGCTAATGATCTCTCAAGACAACAAGAACAAATAAAACAAAGTCAAAAGAGTGATAAAATAGAAGGAAACATGAAATATCTCAATGAGAAATTGACAGATCAAGAAAACAGGTCTAGAAGAGACAATTTGAGA